>NC_082387.1:21837247-21897247 GCF_031168955.1 Gadus macrocephalus
GGCGGGCGGGCGGGGGCGGGGGGGGGGGGGGGGGTTAGGCTGGAGGTCGGGGAGTGATTGATTCCTTCAATAATGGCCTCTCCAGACAGGCTGTGATCATGGTTACACAGGCCATGGCCAGACAGCACAGACCAGGAGGGGGAGGGAGAGGGGGGAGGAGGAGGGGGGAGGGTTCTTCTGTGACACCCCTCCCCCGACTCATTTCTCAAACTCACCCCAACCAGCACCAGAACCTCAGATCCATAAATCCTGTGTGTTCCCAGCGAGTCCGGCCCTCAGCTCTCTGGTGCTCCAATGCTCCTCACAGGCCCCTCCTGGAGCCTCATGCCTCTGCCTCTCTTCCTGGACTGGGAACGGCAAATGTTCTGAATGAAATTTGCGTCAACAGGGGCCCATCAGGGCTGCTGTAGCTGGGCTAGGGGTATTTTATTTATTTTTAAGGTCGTGCGTCAGGCATGTGCAGATGTCATGCGATGCGTTGTCCTTTCTGTTTAAGAAACGGTGGGTCGCAAGTAGTTTGACGTGTAACAGAACCCATAAACCCATCATTGATGGACAAAGAAAAACGTCCTGTCGCACCAATGAAACACAAGCGATGACTCCCCTTTTAAAGATCTTAATCAGAGGACCAGTTAACAGAAACCAGGGGCGGAGACGAACAGGAGCGTACACGTTCATGATGTCCAATCGACCTGAGTGTACGATGTTTCGTCTGTGTGATTGTATCCATGGCGACGGGGTGCAAAGGGTTTAAACAGCGGGGGAAAGCTCTCAAGCGGACGAGGACACGATTTCCAAAAGAGCGGCGTTAATTATAATGTCATTATGAGGGCTGGACTACCAGCCCTCATCCATGCTGCAAGGAGCCACTGGCAGACCGGAGGGTCACATCCTGTGTGTTAATCGCCCAACACCCCTGACCCCTTAAAAGGCAACGCAGGAGAACGGGGCACATTATCACCATCTGGTTGCGCACCGATCACGACCGAGATCAAAATGAGCTGAAGTACAGCTGAGGAAGCAACTCTTCTATAGGAACCACGAGCATCCAGTCAGCGTCAAGTCAGGGAGGCAGCATGAGACTCATTGAGGGAGAGGGAGAGGGAGAGGGAGAGGGAGAGGGAGAGAGAGAGAGAGAGAGAGAGAGGAGAGAGCGAGAGAGAGAGAGAGAGAGAGAGAGAGAGAGAGAGAGAGAGAGAGAGAGAGAGAGAGAGAGAGAGAGAGAGCAGTGTTCAGGACTGGGAAGACACCATTCTTGTAATGGAGGTATTATTAAAGACCTCTAGTCATTTGAATTCCGACCCCATTTCAGTGAGTGCATGTATGCATACTGCATAGTTCTCTAAGGGCGCTGAGCCTAGCTGCGTTGCACGCAGACACCAGATGTGAACGAGTCGATCTTGTGTGTGTGTGTGTGTGTTAAAATGAAATGGAACCGATAAAATGTATGGATTTTCTGCTTTTGAGTCTGGAATTCTACTTCCATATCATATTTCCCACACACACACACACACACCGAACCTCCCTCTCTCCCACACAAACACACCTCTCTCTCCCCCACATCTGACAAGAATCTCTCCGATCGGATGTGACTCACCGCCTTTGGCAGTGGATCACTAAATTCCTATTCTGTTACACTTCATAATGACAATTTAGGGACTTTTCCATTGCCTATTATCCTCTCAAAGCCAATCAATTAAAACAGAGTTTATTTATATAGTCTAACTTTTTTTTATCGCAATAACGATCTGAACGAGCTCTGCAGGTCTACACTTACAGGGAGTTTCTAGACCTCCCTGTGGCCCAGAGCTCTCAGGTTTAGGGCTGAAGGATTTCAAATGGAAGAAACCTTGAAAAGGAATTTAAAATAGGTATTCTCCTTCCAGATGGCTGGAGCCCCTTTTAAAGCTGCTGGGTTTGACATATGAGAGGAGAAAAAAATAGGACAGTGGAAAATAGTTTTTTCTTGCGTTTTAGAAATAGCCCTTCTGACAAAATCCAGCTTCAGTGATATGTACACAAATGCCTTCAGACAACCACGTGGTCATTTGAACTTCATTTCCCTGCGTTCCCAGACTTTCTAGAGATGTATTTTAAACCAAATCCAAATGGCACCCAAACCAATATGTAAGCGTTTTACCATGCCATGACAAATAAACAAAAATAGCACAGAGGGTTTGTGCAAACATACACACAAGGGGGATATTTCAACCCTTATGTAAATAAAAGGGAAGGCAGGGAGCAGGTCTGGTCTCCAGGTGTCAACCAGGAACACCTACGTGTGTTTATTTGACCGATTTGCATGGTTGATGACGTTACACAGTACATGTCACTCTGTTCCCACTGGACCCTGAATTCCTGCATCGACTGTTTTCAAGGGGATTAGGTACCCCTCTCCTCCCTCCCCCTCTGCCTGACGGAGTGTCCTTCCTGGCCGCGAGGCGGGGCACGAGATGACCTTGGTGTCAGTAGAGAAACGCAGAACTCCCTCTTCCTCCCCCAACACCCTTGCGACACTTCCATAAGCCTGGCTCAGTGTATGGTGTGTATATACGCACATATATATAGTGCCCCGTTTGCCATAAGCTTCTACCTCTCAATCAAAAGGTTCACAGTGTTGTGAATGTTGTGCACAGTGATCAACACACGCCTGGGTTGGTCTTGCCTGTGCCTGCCTTTTCCAAATGCTCTGTGCATAATGTTGCGAACGAATATGGCTGTGATGATACAATACAACATTTAAACCAGCTGATTCAAACAGGAGCTGCAACAGAGACCAATAAAACAGAAGTGTATTTTTGGTTTTGTTTCCACACCTAATTTCCCTTTCGTTTCCACTTCTTTTCACAAAATGCGTTTCACACATAAAACACAGTTCACCTAACAGTCATCCCTGGTGTTCCGCCCCATCAAGGGCCCTTAGTGTCACGTGTTCATGGTACAGCCAGAAGTCCTCTCTGTCTTGGCAGCCAAGGAGCAGTCTCCCTGCCTCCCAGCATCTATCCACCCCTTATCTGCTCTGTCTTTCCCTAAATATCACCTGAGCTCCGAAGGCCTGATGTAGGCTGTGAGGTGGCGGTGCTGGCCATCCTGACTGTTCTCGACACGTGAAGGCCCATGAGAGAGGGTACATGGTCGATGCCACAACCAGCCACAACCGAAACACACGATGAGCAACTTGAGGAAGTGGGTACTGGCGTGAGAGTAGTGGCTGTGGCTACCGAGTGGGACCGTTAGATCCGAGCTACAAACTGTGGGGGTGGGGAGGGGGGGGGGGAGAGACTTCACAGGCCTCCATTGTCGATCCACACTCTGGATCTTGGGTGGCATCGAGTCCCAGCAGAGCCTGAGCCTGGATCATTGGCGGAGAGAGAAAGAAAGAGAGAAGGTTTCAGAAATAGGGGAGCGGAGCGATAGCTCTGCTGGCATAGGTCGAGAACGCTCCGCGACACATCAGAGTCATCTAGTGACACAACACTCTCACTTCCTGTGTCTCTGTCTTTCATTTCATTAAGAAACCTAATCTTCGGCCTGTTGAAACGTCAGTGTAAAACAAAGCCTTAGTTTCCCCTGATGTATCCTGGCTCTCTGCATAGCTGGGGAAGGTGGAGTGGGTTAATATGCCCAAAGGTGCTGTATGTATAGTATGCATCAGAATACCATTAACGCATAATACCGTTGCTAAAGCACTCTTTCTGCTTGTTATGATGACTCATTATAATAGCTCCATTCAGAATTTATTCTGCACTAATATGCAATGGCTACCTAACTTTTCTAGGGGCTCCAATATAGATTGTACACTTTGATTGACCAACATCACCTGAAGTCACTCTGCATCAAAGGGATCTTTGCTAAACTAATGAACAAGAACACAAATATATACAGTGTATTTTCAAACACAGCAGGCCAATAGACTTTGATGGACCTATTTGGACGTGGGCGAAAAGGTACCTTTGGCCCATGAAATACATGAGGGAGGGTCACATGACGAAGGCACGACCTACATCACTGAAATGGGATAAGCAGCGAGAACCTCTGTTTGATCAATGTCCAACATTTGTTTAGCTGAGAGTAGCACAAAACAAAGAAACAAAGATATGGTATGGGCGAAAAGGAGATAGATGTCTGTGTGAGTATACTTGAGTGTGTGTGTGTGTGTGTGTGCTTGTGCGAGCGTGTGTGTGTGTCATTGTGACTTGTTTGACTGCTTTAAGAAAAAAGCCTTTTCCTCAGGGCTTCTCTGTCAGCTCTGACGGAGTGCCTTCTACACACAAACACATGCACTCTCTCTCACACACAAGCTTACACACCCACACTCACTCTCATACGCGTGCACACAAACACACGCTGAGTTAATAAAGCAGAGTGAGAAGAAGACTTCAATCATTATGGCACTCATTCTCTAACGGCACCACATTTGTCCTATCACCCCCCCTCTCGTAGATTCTGACGTCTTCAGCAGGTGGAAGACTTTAATATTGCAATCAGACATCTTTCTGCTTTCAATCTCCTCTCCTTTAATACACTGTCAACACGTTCCAGACGATAATGTAACCTTGTAGCCTGACATTACCGTCACATATCTCCTGTAATGCTTAGATAGTTCATGATGATCGGGTTCATCAACCAGACTAATATTTACTCCTTATCAAAATACTGACGTGTTGACATTTCTGCCATTAATAAGAGGGGGACTTAATGGCCTTGCACTAAGGGATTGCCTTTTTGTGTGTTGACACATTTCCTTGCGTCATCATTTCTGAGACCTCTCTATCGTGCAGACAGCCCTCGCCACGAACTGGGTGAAAGGGCATTCTGTCAAACATTGACTTGCTGGAATAGCACACTTCCCCTCCGTGCTATCCAACTGTGTCACTTGACACAGCCAGTGAGTACACACACTGCTCCAACTGCCAATCAGATAACCTTGACACTTGTGCCACTATGGGCATAACATGCTTCACAGATGGCTGATTATGAGGAGCCGGATAATATTGCTGTGGATCAAAATCACAGCACTTAACTCCCCTGCTCTACAGCGATGCATAGTGGCTCTCTACTGCAGCGGCTGAGCACCGCCATCAACCTTGAGGTGTACACACACTCCACATTCCACAGCCAAGAGACGTCTCTGTGCTACAGCATTGTGACAACAGATTCCCCCCCCCTTCCCTCCCCCTTCGAGAGGGAGGGAGGAAGCCTGGGGGAGGCTGGGAGTGGAAAGCAGCAGGCCTTCTCCCTGTCCCTGGGACATTATTGATGAGGTGAGGTAATGGATCTCCCCTCAGCTCTCGCGGGGACACCGGGGATAAATCAGACAGTGGGTGAGACCTAACCAGCCATTCCACCTCTCTCCACACTCAACTGCCATTTCATTAGCCTTATTTATTGGGGTGCTACACTCGTGTGGACCCTCCCACTTTCACCTTCTCATAGAAACGAACAAAATAAAACAAATGCTATTCTTCCACTGCTATGGCAACCATACGTATACCCCAGTCCCTTTCAAAGCCTTTCCTGGAAATTGTCGTGCTTTGCCTCCCACACATATCCTCCCAGGAAATAATGGAGCTTTCTTTGATGGGGAAGTGGCTTGGGTGCTTGTGAAGATCGCAGCAGCACCCTATTGCAACATTAGCCAAGAGACAAATGGATGGTATTTGCTTTCTCTTCAAGGCCTGGCCCCTGGCTTTCAAAGTGTATCCAGTATAGTGTGCGTCTGCTGATGTAATCTGCAGGGTGAGACAACTCAGCACTTCCAACCTTATTTGAATTGACTACGGCAGAGGCAGCAATTCAGCTCACAGAGCATCAACCGCGGCCCGACCTGGCTTGGTCTCCGAGAGCAGAGTGATGTCCTTATCACGTCCTCGTGTACGTTTGGAAGGCCTGCAGAGTCCTTATCTCCACTGCAGGGTCAGATGTCAATCCCTCCGTCGGTCATCCAGCCGGAGATGTGCTCTGCCTTGAGCTCGTTGGTTTATGGGCGAACTGGTACTGAGATTGATCCTTCCCCCGTTGCCGTGGCAGGAGTCATGGGGTGCCCCCACATCATACGCCTGGTATTTGCTCCAGAAAATACATGCACGACTCATGGCTCTTCCAAGATGACTGCTATGCCTCCTTATCGCCCCGAGATGACGAGGCCTCGGTCTGAGAAAGACCATAAATCAGTTTCCTCTGTATCCTTTTTCATCGGAAAGAGGATGTGAGAACTGTGTAGAGAGAGAGAGAGAGAGAGAGAGAGAGAGAGAGAGAGAGAGAGAGAGAGAGAGAGAGAGAGAGAGAGAGAGAGAGAGAGAGAGAGAGAGAGAGAAGTCTGCTCAGAACCAAGACAGGACCGGTCCCTTTAGTCTACGCTGACAGAAAACAAATCAATGCACATTTTAAGCATATCAGAATATTTATTTAAAGATGATATGCCGTATGCCTTGCTCCAAATGAAGCAAATGTATTAGATGAGCTGACTCGGTTGAAAAGAAAGAAGACATTTGATGTTGAACACTGGTATGTAACGCCTCGTTGAGCACTGGGTTATTCTGGGCATGTCAGGGGAAAATAAAACCAGCGTTGCTAAATCTGCAAACTGTTTAATTTGACCTTTTTCAAGCCACAGATTATAACAATATGTGAAATGAATGCCCTACAGCGGTATAGTGTTGCTGTGGAGGGAACAAGGACACATTTCTGAATCCTGAAAATAATACACCTTTAGTTTGCATTCCAGTCCAGAGAGAAACCAATGTAAATTTTCAATTTGACTTCCTTCGCGTGATTTAAGGAAGAGAAAAGGTATAACTGGGGGAGAAAAAATGTGTGTGTGTGTTGGCTGGTGTCCAGGTATAGGCTGACACAGGATGTTGGTCTGGAATTCCAGAAATGTGCAGCCTAGTTACACTATATGGGGTGCGATGCGGTCTCTCCTACTGCTGCGGTGCACTTTAGTGCTGCCTGCAAGCAATTGCCAGTAATGCAGTGCCGTGAATTATGAAGTAATCTGAAATCTGGATCACGATCCCCTGATCTCCCAGTATATCTCTATTTAACAAACAAATGTCCCTGTCACTTTTTGGAACAGAAACACAAAGATCAGTCTCTTTCCCAATTGTTTTATTACAAAATGAAAAGAAAACACATGCAAACACACACTTGCATACTTGCGCAAGTATCACAAACACACAAACTCACACAAATTCCTTGTTTTTCGTCAGCCTCTGTGGGGAGTGGAGAATACATTTTCCCAGACTTGCCTCAGACCTCAGAGTCATGACAATAATAAATGGCAGCAGTGGCAGGATGAATTATTCCTTGACTAAAAATGTACATCACGGCCAAAGGAAGGACCAGACATGTAATTATAACCATGTTATAAATAGAAGCACATGCCACACTAGAATCCATCAGTTCTGGAACCCTGACCCTGTTAGCTTCCTTGGGAGGTTTGAAGCAAGCATGGAGGTGCTTTAAGTTCTTTTGAATCTAGATATTTTATTGATTTTGAATAGGCGGATGCCCACAAACACACACACACACACACACACACACACACACACACACACACACACACACACACACACACACACACACACGGCTTAATTGGCCATTGCTTTAATACAAGTGTTGACTCACGATACAAACTATGACATGCTGACTCTGCTCTATATCCACTTTGAATCCTTCTTCCTGGAGATTAGAGGCTTGTGTCATTTAGAGAGGCAGATAGAGGATGCCCTTTTGAAATGCATTGAGCTTTGAAGTGGTGATATACAACACTATATAAATTCAGAACACACAAACACTGGCCTAAGGGGAGACTAACCTACCCGTCACGCAGTCCTCTATCATCTGCTGTTGTTTTGATCACAATGTACCTAGATTATGCAGCAGATAAAAAGCTGACATTTAATGCCAGTATATTAACGACTGTTTAAGATACATCTGGACTTGTCCCGCAAATGAAGAAGGGCAGAGTCGGGTTCTCAACTGGGTGATTGATTATTATAAATATCGATTATTGATTATTATGATTATTATTCGTTAGCCATGCAATCTCAATACGAACTAAATGAGATAAGGTCCATGGCCTTATCTCATTTATTAACCGCATATTAATAACAGAATAGAAACAAATTGAGAATAAAACCAATGCTGAGGTGGGGCTGATGTTTTCACTGTCTGAACAATGGTTTTGGTTGAATGTGTGGAACATGGGATTTGAACTCTCTCTCTCTCTCGCTCTCTCTATCTCTATCTTTCATCTCTGAACCAGTGATATAACCTCAATGGATCCATCAAAACAGAAAAGGAAGCACAACTTGTGCCCCTTTTAACAAGGTTCCCTAAAATGTACAGAAAAATGCAGTGATTGGGATTTAGTCACTTCATTTGTTTGTTCATAAACATACTTCTCATGTCATATCAGTTCAGTAAACCCCCACTATGATCTGTCTTGAGTTTCAAACCTGGTGCCTACACGTGAAGCACAGATGTAGACTTCTAAGCCAGCATTGTGAGAGGTGCTTGGTTTTATCAGCTCTCCGACTAATTGGGCATCACCGAAGATGGGGATAGATAATCCTGATACGAGGCGAGCTCCAGCCCACCCCAGCTCGAGGAAACGCTTATTTCCTGTGCTGTGACGGTTTGATGGAGAGATGGTGGTGGAGAGATGGAGGGTAAGCTGGCTGTCTCCCAGACTGCAGAGCAGAAAGAAACATAATCACCTGACATCAGCAGAATGTAGGTCAACACAAGCCTGACAGAGTGGTTTGAATTCCTAGTTAAAAAAACAAGACAAACTGACAAAATCTCTTACATATTTACGATATAATATTTGTGTCTCTGTGTGGTAGTCTAGATGTATTTAATTTATAAATACATACGAATATATACAATAATCTATTTGTAGATCCATTTTTTGCCATGTTATTATTGGAATGGAAATGGTATAGTCTTAAATGTAAAAGAACATGTGCTGCAACATGGAGAAATGACTTTCAAGGCTGACTTCCGCTATGATGTTTGACCAAGGAGGAAGGATCCAGACCATTAACAGAGGACACTCGTCATCACCTCTGCTCACAGCATGGACTGCTGTCATCTCCCCAATACTATTCTTCAATGTAGAGTCAGTGTGTTCACAGCTTGGCTCTGCCAGTGGGCATCAAACAGTGCAGTCAGAACAGATGCAGACTCTGAGTGTCAGGACTTGAAATGACCCATTATAGTATCTCACTTCAGAATGTTTATCACATGTGTGGGAGACGTTTATGTCTCATTCATAACCTCCCGATGAACGGTTACAGCTGAACCGGGGATCGATACGTAAATCAACTCATCTAAAAGTAGAATCGAAGGGCGGCAATGAAAAAACAGAAACGCTGAAACGCAATTCTCGACGTTTCTGATATAATGTTCTGGGCCATGAGTGTGTGCGGGGAGTGAAAGGAGCCGCTCCTGAGAGGAGGAGCGAGAGAGCCGGGGACCTATCGAGAGAGCCGATCCACAAGACGCTCCAGCCTGTGGTTCGTAGCAGCAGCGCGGCCGCTGAAGGAGCACCGGACCAGTAGGCGTGTGGAAACAGTTATTACCCAAACCGCCGTTGGAGCAAATGAAAACGGAAACATTTTTTTTTTACATGTGGATTATTTCGGGAAAACGAATACGTCAATTGTTCATCGAAGAAAGCGAGCGGCGAGCGGATCTGAAGTGATTCTCGACGAGGGGCGAAGAAGCGTAAGATAACGCCGCCGAACTGTCTCCTCTTCCCGCAGCTAAGGTTAGCTCGCCGCCCTCTCTACCGCGGTGTGGAGGAGGAGGGCTCCGTGTTGTTGTTGGGAGGGGAGACGGGCTCTACTATGCTGGGATCAGGCTATGCTTTGGAGCGGAAACATTCCTCACTGTTGTCTGTTATATCTAGAAATAAAGCCGTTTCCCGGTCCTTTGGGACTCACGGTTCGACTCGACGCGCAGGCCGACGGACTCCGCGCCGTGTCACGCCGACAACGCGCTCGAGACGATGTTATTTATTTCAGTTATAATGAACAACACGTGCTACATGGCTAATGTGGCTAGGTTATGCTGCAGCTAGCGATGCTAACTAGGGTCCAGGGAAGTGGCGCTAGCTTTACTTCTGATTTAAGGATCGTCTAGTGATGAAAAACAAATTTATATATATATTAATATTAGACCTGTGTGGGTCTTTTAGTCCCATGTCGTGCGTTGGTTAATGTATGGGGGGGAGGGGGGGGGGTATCGGCGCTTTGGCTACATTTGTAAACATTGGTTTGAAGTTAACAGTTGCAGTTGGCTAACAGTCAGGGCAATGATCTTGACTAATGGTGGAGCGCTTCACTGTCAGACTTAAGTGTTGATATTCTCCCTTTAAGATAATGTGAATGTAGATATTTTCCCTTTAGGATAATGTCTATGTAGACATCGCCCTGACACAAAACGTTTTAGCCTGATGTCAGGCGAAGCTGCGATCTGTCATCCGGGGGGGCACTCATCTCCACTATAGGTACTGGTATTGATGATGCCAGTATGCTGGTGTTTTAACAGGCTACTGAGGACGTTGTTCTCCTCATGCAAATAACACTGAACCACTTGTGAGATGTGTTATTTAGTTATATTGGGTAATGTATTACCGGGCGACACATTAACATTGTTGTTACATTTTAAGAACTTGCATCAAACTTAACACTTAACACATCTACATACATACGTACAATACATAGCTCGGTTAACTAATTACTAATTAACTAATTTATTCAATCTTTCGTATTTATTATTAATAATATTGGCATTATTGTACATTTAAAACTGGCGACAATTTATCCAAATTAGAAACAGTTACCTAATCTTTTTTTTTTGTGAGGGCTTGTAACTTCTTGGCTAATAAGAACATAATCCTGTTTGTTTACACTGGACTAAAGGTCTAATCAACTCGTTTTATGTTTTATTGCAATGCAAGACCCTGGGTAATAACATGAAAATGGAGATGGAGTTGAAAGTGTATTTGAATATATTGGAATTTCAGTGCTGCATATGTATATTGCACCAATTTCCCTGATCTATTGGAAATAAGCATGTTTTATAAGGCTTCTTGTATTTTCTCATCATCACAAGCCAGGGGATAGGCTGTCTAGTATGCTTAGAGGGTCTGTTTGTGTTTGTTTATCCAGTGAACCTTCCCACACTTGCTCCTCAATTTTTAAAAAGGGTCAGCTGCCAAACGGGACCACTAAAATCACAAAAGTCTAATGATAATCCACCATGGTGTGTGATTAGACCGTGCAGCTGTCCTCAAGTTCTGGGCAATAATGGCGTACTTTGTCTAGTGTGTTGGGAGGGGAAGGGGTTAAAGGAGCATGAGGAGCTGGCTCCCCTTGAGCCAAGAGGATAATGAGGCCAGAGATGATCCCAGGCTCAGTATGGTGCCTTGGGGAGGCAGTTTTACTACTAATTAAATTTCTGCTCAGAATATGAAGCCTAATGCCACTATGAAACTGAACTGAGGACCGCGTCAGTTTTTATTGTCAGAAATACAATGAATGCATGAGGAACCCTGCATCTCCCTAAATCGTGATTGTTGCTAGAATTAAATATAACCCGTCTGTTTGCTGTCTGCACTCAGCCATCACCTTACCATGTTTTTTTGTGATTTGTCTTTTTAAGTGCAGTGAAACGTGTTTTATCAGACAAACTAATTGCTTTGCCTGAATCATGAATTAAATAGTAAGCATTTCTCTACTTGACACACATTCTAAGATACCTTTAACTTGAAACCTCTGGGCTATATGTGGCCTGAAGGGTGTATTGGAAGGTTAGGCCTAAAAAAAAAAAAAGTTTGGTTCCTGTTGGTTGTCAGTTGAGGTCATGGGTAGGTATTAGGTAGGTATTTATTTTATTTTTTTCTTTTATTTTTTCCAGCGGCAGCGAATGATGGGTAGGTTGTTTTCATTTAAAAACGAGAAAATTCGCTCATCCTTGTACAGAATGAAGAGGTGTTGTACCAAAACGTGATTATAGTTTGCATAAAAAAAACAAAAACATAAATTGACAGGGTCGGTCGGAAACCGGAACCAAACAAAAAATTTTTTTAGGATGAGCAATGCATTGAGATTTAATAACGGGTTTAATTTTATGTACTGACACATGATCAGCTTCTGTGGCGCAGGTAATGATGACACTAATGCAATATGATCCTGTGTTTGTACAGAATGTTCCTCGGTTTAATAAAAGCTCAATGTTTAAGTAATTAGCATTTTTACTTTCGGATGGTTTGTGAAATGGCTGAACGGCAAAACCAGTTCGGCTGTCAGCAAATGTTCTGAATTTGAATATGAATTGTTAAATGAAAGAAAGAAAGAAGACATTAGTATGTGAAAAATTATGTTGGAATGGAAAATAAAATAAATGTACGTGTGTGTACCAGATTTGAATGTTTATTTGGAGGTAAATTGACCTATACAAGTAGCTATATCTCCTTTGTATTGGTTTGCCCTCTTACGGATAATGTTTTGACTTAAAGTTACCTGGCTGTCTCAGCTGGGATTCAAAAAACATTTATAAAATGCATTTTGTTCTGGGATGGATGGGCACGGCATCTTTGTGCTACTTTTTTTGTGTCCCACCCAACGTGGTGTTATACTGAGGAGCTTAACCCTCACTTGGGACAATGACATCAAAATAAATCTCAGCCCAGAGACCAGTCCGAGCGCTACATGTCCACACACACTTCGCCCCCGGTGTCCCTTGGTCACCACGTCGAAGAGCAAACGGGCAACTCTGCGTCGCGAAAAGACCATAACATGGGTTTGAGATGGTGGAACTTTCACCTATGTTTTAGGAAGACTGGCAAAATATTGGATTTTACTCTGGTTTTCGCTAAATTGAAGGTCTTATCACAGTAACTTTGAAAAAACGGCATAGATTACTATGTTGACAATCACATAAGACATATTACCAAGTTCATGGAGAACACTACCGTCTTTTTCCAGCACCTGCCACAGACATGCAGGTGTGTGTAGTACCAAGAGATTCAGATGCCAGCTCAAGCCACAAGCGCCTGGTGACCTTGGCAGTCACTCCTTATGACAAGAAAGCCTCCCGGGGGCAAGCGCTCACAGATGTGGTGACATAAAACATCATAAAAGCT
Organism: Gadus macrocephalus; assembly: GCF_031168955.1. Taxonomy (NCBI): domain Eukaryota; kingdom Metazoa; phylum Chordata; class Actinopteri; order Gadiformes; family Gadidae; genus Gadus; species Gadus macrocephalus. The sequence continues at coordinate 21,850,407 of NC_082387.1, forward strand.
ATGGTCCCCATTTATACAGTAGAAAAAATAGGTTGAATAAGATGCACCGAATTATAGACTTGTAAACTCGCCAAGCCCTAATGTGAAAGATGCATTTCAGCATGTAGAACAAATGTGGAACCATTCAATTCAGCAGAACAGCGAAGATGCCCTTTCCCCTCAATCACCGATAGCTACGCTCCACCACAGTTCTCGATGGCCGAGAAAGTTAGAGAGTTGGGGCGCTTTCTCTGGGAGGTTTATTTGACTTCTGTTTCTTCCAACTCCCAATCTTGGCGACAGCAGCCTCTTTAACCTGTTTTATTTGGTAAAGATATGCAAATTACTCTTTTATTTATCCCACCATTGTTTGACTGAGAATGTGAGTCGACTGAGATGATTTACCAATTCTAGTGTACAGCTCTACGTTATTGCTTGCCTCTTTCTCAGAGGTTTTCCCCTCTACTCAAATATTTTTCGTGGGAAACTGATGTTGAATAAAACATTTCTTTATACTGTTTATGCTTTTATGTATTTCTATATCTTATCTTCATATATCTTTAGACTACTCTACGAGCTCCAACTTTCTGGTTTGTCGAACTACCCTTGTTTCACGTCCGAGTTGTTCCTCGTCTTTCTTTATTTCTTAACTTTCGGAGAGCTCGTAGCCGTTATGGTTTACTCTACAGACCTATAACCTATTCCGCGCCTACACCCCCACCCCAGAAACATGAATGTTCGAAAGAAATATGAAGCAAAAGAAAGTGGCTTCTGAAAACACAAATGTAAGCTGGTCTGACCTGAGGCTTTAATTGTTTATCTTAAATCTACAGGGCCAGAAGGTTTTTCAAACACGGGGACATTTTTAGTACAGACAAATTTAGCCTGCACATTCATTGTTTGTTTGTTTGTGTGTCTTAATGCCCTGCCAACAGTGGACTTGATTGGAAGTTCCTACTACAGTGTTTTACATTTGTTCTCCAACTACTGGTCATTGTATTGGAAGGACATGATATCAGATCAATGAATATATTCGGGAAACTGAACGAAGAACTTTTATTTGAAAAGGGCAGTCATAACTCATTATGTGAGCAGAATTCAATCTAGGAAAAAATCCTGTAGTCCTTATCTTGTTGCAAGAATGACAATCACGTCACGCATGGTCTTGCTGGTAGGGCCCGACCGATATTGATTTTTGAGTGCCGATGCCGATTATTTTCAGAGAAAAATTACGATTACGATTTAATCGGCCGATTTAAAAAACAAAACAAAAAACAACAACATATAAAACGTAGTTTTTGATACCTTAAATATACTTTAAACACTTTTGACGAATATGTGAATTGAATGCAGAACCTTTGAGTGTTTTAGAATACATTTACAGTAAAAAATGAGTGTAATTTAAAATGTAAAATAAATAACTAACTCCCAATGTGCTGCGCTCGTGAGCAGTGACTAACACGTGCGTGCTGAGCAGTATGGTCTCACCGTTAGAGTCTACAGTATAACAAATTAACATGGCCTGGGACCTAAAGAAAACAGGCACAACATGCTCAAACAACGCGTCTTGTGTACATTGGTGAGGTGAGCGCGCAGCTGCCTGAGCGAGCGTGCTTTCATGTTGTACGGTAAAATTCAATCTCCTCTTTTTTACTCCAGCTAAAGTTGTTAGTTAGCAAGGCGAGTAGGAGCGCAATCTGCAGGATACTAATCGCAATAACATTTATAAAAAAAATAAAATAAAAAAATAAATAAAAAAAAATCGGTTGTAATCTGCGTCTTTTTGGCCGATGCCGATTATTTTCAAAAAGGCTATAATCGGCCGATTAAATCGGCAGGCCGATAAATCGGTCGGGCCCTACTTGCTGGGAATGAGGACCAATGTAACTTCAATTCTATCTTACTCTAAGTGGTTTATCCAAATCGCCTGCCCTTGCGTTAAAATGCAACGTGACGAATTAAGGAGTAATGGTTTAGGTCATACAATTGTAATAATCAGATTGTCACAAGTAGCAAATGGTGATCTCAGGAGAGGATTTATATTTTCACCCAGAAGAAGACATCGTAATTTTGGGGTAAAATAACTGTTTCTAGTTGAAATATTTTTTTGGAGGAGTAGAATTCTAGGAGTTTGCACTTGGTATTGCTTTTACTGTTTTTATTCAATTTGAACTGTGATTTACTTTTAAATTGTTGTAGTGGACTTGTGAGTTGAGGAAGGGAGAGAGGGGATGTGGCTCTGTGGTAATTGATTCACTTCACTCAGTTATGCAACAGCGATGACAGCTTGTTAGAGGACATTGCGTTTGAATGTTGGTTGCCGCTGTGGGGTGTGGTTATATTTAACATGAAGATTAGCTTGGGGTTTCTTTTTTGGAAACATGGTTATGAAATCTAGTCTCCTGCAATATCTGTAGTCTGGTTTCTTGTGTGACAGTTTGTAGCAGAGCAATTCTGTACTCTAAAAAACTTAGTAGAGGAATGTGGTCCAGTGAAAGGTGTGTAGGCCAATTGGTATGTGTGTTGTGTTTGGACTATTGCACCACATGCTTCTATTTCATTCTGGTTTTTTTTGAGGTGCTTATTAGAAATCAGAAATCAAATCTTCAATGGGAAGACGAGATGGATAACACAATTTTGTACGAACTAAAGGGATGCCATCACCATAACCCAATCGAATCACCTGCTGTTCACTTTCCATACTTGGTATGCTCCCTATATGGGAAAAATTGCATGTCTATCAACCTGGATTTAAAGGTGGATTAATGGAGCATTTGGACAATGATTTGGAAATCCATATGGGCTAGTGTAGTATGCATTATGGACCCAAGAAAAGCATTCTCGAAATGTAATGCTGTTATAACCCTGCATAGCGTTAGATATGATAAAAGATATGATAAAGCAGTGCATTAACATTTTCAAGCATTTGGTATCACGCCTTGTGTTCTAATATTCTAATATTACAAATAATAAGGAATGGGATATAGAGGAGGATTGACAGCTCTAGTAAAAAGAGGTATGTGACATTTGGTGCCACCAAATGAAAAACCAAGTAGAAAATGTTATTCTTTAACCCTGCCAGGAAAATGACTACACATCGTCCAAGACTTCACTGGGTACAATTTAGCAGGTCTTTTATCCAAAGCCACTATCGGTTAATAGACACATTGACACATCCGGCCAGCAGAGTCAACCATGCAAGGCGACAGCCAGCTCGTCAGGAGCAGGTAGGGTTAAGTGTCTAGCTCAGGGACACACTCACCAGGAGCTGGTGATCGAACTAGCAACCTTTCTGTTACAAGACAACTGCTCTACCTCCTGAGCTAAGCCGACACCGTAGTTACGATGGTGCACTTGTCCCCAATATCAGGCTAGTGATTTTACTTGGACTGGGAGCCTGCTGGGAATACAGCTGGGGGTCTGGACTTACTCGAGACTTGACTGCTTTGGGACTTGCAAGCCAGCATTTGATGTTGGATCTTCACATTTGAAGTACTGTGATAATTGATCATTGTATGCATGTACGTTTATTTCATTGATATAAAAAAATAATAATTCACTGACCCCTGCTTTCCGTCGTTTTGCCAGCACTGCCTAACGGGGCATGGGTAACGGGGATGACTCGGTGGTGGGGGTAGTGACTAAATGAAATACCGAATGATACGGAAAATAATAAATAATGTTGTGTACATTTTTTGTATACATTAGAACAGCCTGTAAAGATTAATCTTCCATCAAGCAATTAGCATAAGAGCCAGTGGCAAACAATAAAAATCTTTCTGATCACACTCCCGGCTTTTCGGCTATGTGGCAGACTCGTCTAGTTAACAAACCAAATGATTCAATAAAATGAGCCTATTAGTTTCCCCTCTTCCTGCATTTTGAGGAGCCGTCAATGCCAACACGGCTTTGACTCGTTTAAAAAAATCTTTATTCATGTGACGCCGAAAGCATATGGAGCCATTCACTTCGTATTCGTAGCGGGACACAAACAAGAACTAGTAATGGGGAAAATAACACATTATTTCCTGTCTTTCTTTTTATTTAGAGCTGTTTTACTCGGCTCTTTTATTGTCTGATATTGATGTCCATCTATGTTTTTATTCATTACCTTCAGTTTAATCTTAGGTAATGTTTTTTTGCCTTTGCACCAGCCTTTTTGGTCCCTTAATTAATGATGGTATTTTAGTATTTTATATATATTTGACAATGCATATTTCAACGTATTTTAATGTCCTACTATTAGTCATACAACATTCAATTATATTTTTAAAAGACACTGGCATGCAGTAGAACAAGGACTTGACTGTATTCCAAGGTTTCATAATATGTTAACACGTGGTCTGGGTTTTCCCCACAAATCGCCCAAGCTGTATAACCTAGAAAGCCCCACATTTTATAACAGAATGAAACAGGTCTGTTATCTGTCTTTTCTGAATCTCTGTTTGAAGAATACTGAAGCATTGCCATACCATTAACAACAGGAACACTACCACAAACTGATGCAGTGCAATCACTCCCTCCTCACCCACTCACTAAATCAGACCGGTTGACTTCCACCCCTAAGGAAGCATGTGAAATGGATTATTGGCCGCTCCGGGCGGCGTAGACTGCTGCCGTGTGGCACAAACGGCGGTTCCACACCGCCAAGTGGTGCAGAACCTTCTCAGTGCTCCTAAATTATTAATCGGAGGAAGTAGGTCAACAAAAGCAAGGCATTCCCCGTGCTCTTCCAGCTCCACTTTGAGCCTTAGGGTTCTGAGCAGGACGTTGCTGCACGCCGCACACAGACTGAGAGGTGGAACTGTAATGCCACGCACACCCACCACCTGGGTCCGGTTCCTCCCCCCGAGGCCGTTTGATGTATTTTTTGCATCACCGTACAGCGGTCTGTTGATCTGCCTATATTGCTCTGAATGGTTATCTGTGTGAACAGAAGCGGTATCTTTTAAGCTCCCCCTCCCTGTGTGTTTTGGTTGGATGCCTGTGCCTCCATGGTTACGAGGATTCATACTTGGCTGTTGTGGTGGTGTGTGAAGGCTTCATCCCTGGGCCCCGCCAATAGGGAGTGGGAGGGAAAGGTCTTATGTAATCCACATAGTGTCGGGCTGTTGGCAGCAGGGGGAACAGGCAGGAAATCCAATAGCTGCTCCGCTGTCCAGCCTGGATACAGCTGGCGGAACCACATCTGGACAAACAGTCCGACCAATCACTGGCCCACTTCAACTCTCTCACTGCTTCGCTATCTCTCCTCTATGCTCTGCTCTCCTCAGATGTCACTTATTGATTGTCACTCTCTTTGGAAGACCAAATATACAATCATGATCTTTGTTTAAGTCTTTAGGAAATTGGATGTAAAAAATGGCTCATTTTCTCTACTTGGTTAATTGATGGCTTGGCTTAAAATCACCTTCCCATCTATTTCTTGCTCAGCCACAAATCTGGATTGATGAAGCATACATTGATGGTGATGTGTATACAGTATGTGACTCCAAGCAGGGCTCAAGATGAATATTTTGTGCTGATGGAACTGGTTGCACTTACTTTTTCATTTGGTGGTAGCTGCAGAGATTTGGTCGTACCCCTTTTTCGCCGCTCTGTTGCAGGAATGCCATTTCCTTAGTCAAGTGCCTTCCATTTGTGTACGTTCATTTTAAAAGATTCACTCTCTTTAAAAAAAATTCACTTGCATTTAAATATATTGTAAAATGTTTTCATTGAATAGGTGGTCCTTTTTATTTTCTGCCACCTGGATATAGAATATAAGAAAAATATTCAACATCACAACAACATGCAGTTGAATCGTGCAGAGTGGATGTCTGCAAGACAAAGTCAACACTACTGCAGGAAGATAAGCTTGTCGGCCTTCTCCGGAAGGATGTGTGATCTCTCTGGGCTGATGGTATCTCCAGCAGTAGAGAAAACACTCTCACTGGGCCCCAGTGAGAGTGTGCCCCAGTGTGTACAGGCCTTCTCTACCCCCACTGACTGGGGGTAGAGAAGGTCTGTACACACAGGTATGACAGGGTTAGGTCTGACAGACATGGCTCATAGTCTCCGTTCCAACACAAGAGAGCAGGGTCTTTGTCTGACTGGGCTGTCCTTAAGTCCCTCTACCAGAACCATTGCTCTGGCATGTGTCATGTGTAAAATGTGTAATATGCAATTAGACTAGACAAAGGAGTGATATGGACATGAGGCAGGGGATGTGTATTTGATAATTAAATTCACATTCATAATGAATACCTGGTCTGTTTCTGTAGAACGTGCTGCTGACACTACTTGGAACTTGACCCGCTCCCAGAGTGTTATCATCCAGGATCCAATGTGGTCCCTCTCAGAGGAAGGCTCAGACGTCGACACATTGCAAAAACATAGATTTCTGATTAGATTAATACAACACAATATCATTCTTCTTCTCAGTGATATTCATTGCTTTTTGTTATTATTTGAGCTGATTTCTCTTCGCTGGTACAGATCAGACCAGACTGTTCTTTTGAGTGACCACAAACACTGTCTCCATCTCAGTGAAATGCTTCCTCAGCTTTTGCAGCACTGTAAGGGTCTGGCCTTCCAGTACTGCTGGTCTGGATGGGTTCAACATAGTCTTCTGCTTTTCTGAAGTTGTTAGTCGAACAAGTCTGTTTTGGAAATAATATATTTTTCATGTTCAGAAATCCATCTGGAGGTAGGTGGACAATGGACATATCAGGGGAATGCTAGGAATTCCAGAAATACCAAACAACTGTCATCAAATACATTGTCAATCTTAACTAGTACAGGTTTTACTAGTCAGTTGAACCTGTAATATATACAACCATTGCTGTCCAACCATTTCCTGGGGATGTAACACCGGACCATATGGCCAAAATTAATCACAATGTTGTTTTTATATTTATGGATAATTATCACGATAAATATGATAATAAAAAGGACAGCTACCTGGAAGAAGAGGTGCTGTTACTTAGCTTTTCATAATAAATATGACTTAGTCTAACTGACCAGTGTGTTTATCTGGATTTTTTTATGAAGATGGTGCGATCGGCTACGGTAACGGGGCGACTACATGGGGAAATCTTATATTGGTAAATCGCATCATGGAATGTACGCCATTGCACGGTTCTCACCTGAGTCAGTCGGACTCAGTGGAGTTAGTGCTACCGGACCCTCGACTGAACGAACTAACGATTCGCGAACGACTCCTCTTGGCGAACTGAATCATGCGAACTGGGTCACGGAAACAAATCATTAAATCCACCACTAGTCTGGATTACGGAAGCAACGTACCATTCTACATCAGCGGGAGCCATCTTTGTTGTTATTTAAAATGCCTCTACGGCGCTCATTGTATTTATCCCGCCTGATTTTAGATTAACGGTTCTGATTGGTCTGTCTATCTGGTACCGGGCAAAAAGGTTTTTGTCTGCAGAGCAAATGAAACATGAGCTCCTGAGATCGTCTGGTTCCCAGATTAGTTATTTGTAGGGTAATGTTATAAAGTTTAGTATGATTTGTTTTGACAATGGATAACAGTGCTTGCCTAGCCTAAATAAGGTAGCTGTAATCTTCCCCACATAACATTATCTATAGCTTAACATAACACCCATGTTCCCATGCTACTCCACAATGTCTTTAGACTACTTATTTTGTTAAGGTTTTTCATCTAGCAACCCCTCGCATCAGAAATTAAATTTCATACCTTTAATCTTCTCACCAACTTATTATGAATTTGCACTATGAGCTTGAAAAATGAGGGCATGGAAGCACTAAAGGGCTGATTACGGTCCCACGTCACGCAACGCAAGGACCACCCAGACGCTCCGACGCAGTCGCCAACCAGTTTTGGTTCTTCATCAGGTTTTAGTGAGCGGACCAATCACAGCCCTTGCTGCTGCTGCGTCTCCTCGACGGAAGGTTAAAATCTTTGGGAGGCGCACGTCAGGCCCTTGCGGTGGACGCAAGGAGGGTCCGCAACGCAACCCCCTTGCGTTACGTGAACATGGGACCATAATCGGCCCTTTAGGCTAACACTCACTATGTCTGCTGGAGTGGAGAGTTCGGTCAAGTATATATACTTTATATATAAAGTATACAGAACATGTTCTGCTCTCCTTTCCATTTCTTACCCCCTCCCTTCGTCCCACTCCGCTCACAGCAACTGAGCTGAACAGGAAGTTAAGGAAAAGCAATTTAAGTATTGTAGCTTTGTTATACATTTTAATCCAATTGTATTTATATATTGTACTTTGGGTCGACTTTTTGAAAGACTGCTCTAGGTATTTAGGAGCTTGGAATGCAGGCCTTTCTTCTTGGCTGTCATTTTGTCATGAAATGCAAAACGAAACGAATCCAAATAGCGGCATTGATAGGCTAGTGAGGTAACTTTGTTACTCGCGCTTTAAGTTTAAGTACAGTGCCGTCCTTGCTGTGTGAGTGTCCCGTCAGCAAAAGAACGGCCATTCCTTTGGTTGGTGTGGCTAAAGGTTAACAGAGGCTACGCTTGATCATCCACGCTTGTCTGGCCAGTGTGTGTGTGTGTGTGTGTGTGTGTGTGTGTGTGTGTGTGTGTGTGTGCGCGCGCCCACATCGTCTTATCACCCACCTGCTCTGAGCGAGCCCCCTTGTCAACGCCAAACCCAGGGCAACACATGCAAACAAAGATGGTAGACGCAATTCGATAACACGCCAGCCCCAAACTGTTGGTTTCACAAGCAGTGACCTAAAATTGGGCCAAGTGTACGTAGTTCACCTCAACGCTTTGCCGACAGGATGTGCTCCCCCACAAGGCCAAGAGAGGGAGAGAGGATATGGAGAGGACCAAATGCACCCACTCAACCCGCCTCCCGGGTCATATACTTTCACTGTAGCATACCAGAGTGGAGTGCAGCACCACTCTGGTATGTTACCAACGGGGTACCACCTGACTTCATCTACAAAGGCTGCATAGTATTCAAAGTGACTACTCTGGCAAGTGTTAACAAAAGGAGTTCCCGTAACTAGTTCTGATGGCATTGGTTACATTAACAAAGGCAAGTTACATTAACAATGTTAACCGCAAATTCCAAAGTGTGCTTCCCCCCCCCCTGCCTTCCCAGTTGACAGGAATAACTTGAGAATTTAAACCATCTTGAACCACAGTGTATCAGACTGTCGTTTTGTAACTTAGACCACGTATCAGGGATAGATGCACACCCCCGATATGTCAGTCAGTTTTGGAATATCAACTATGCCCAACAATAGATTCTGTTATTTTGCGATGATCACTGAATGAACATGAATGAGCTAACTAGTGAATTTTATTTTATTATTAACTCAGAATATTAATTAACAGGCCAATGCATGGAGATTATTTTAGCCGTTTTATGTGGTGAGCATTGATTGGCCACTTTAATTGGCACACCAGTAATATTAGATGTCTGATGTCTCTCCACATGATTTCAAGATTGGATGATCTGTGGGATTCCTCTCATAATGTACAATCATTCTGGATGGTAAAGTAAAATCACATGAGCACATTGACCCAGCATTGAGCCCAGTGTTATTTATACAGTTTTGGGATTATTACTCTTAAGGACTGAATTGTTAATATCCTAGAATCCTTGAGGAGAGCGGTAATGGATTCAAATTGAAAGCTAATATCCTGTATAATGACACTCAAGTGCCTTGCCGCTATAATTGTGCTAAACCACAGGCCACTTGCTACTTGCTACATTTACTTTTTGAGGTTGGATTTTGTCAGCAAAAACCACAATGTGTAGACTGCTCAATAAAGATCTTGACATCTGTATTCACATGCGTGTTTCTGCGTTCCACTCTGGTATGCTACAGTGACATTATACAAGCTTCATAGGGGATGAGAGGCGAGTGGCGGTACATGAACAACGGAGGGGATGTGAGTGGGGTGCATTCTGTCCATGCTAGATTTCCTGGGAGCACACTCTTGGCAGTACAGTGTGGACCGTCCTGTGGTTTGGAGGGAACTTGAGTGCTTTCCCTGCTGTTTTCCTGCTCAATGTAAAGGAGTTTCCGCCCTCCCCTGCTCTTTTCACTAGTGGTTATGCTGCTGCCATTACCTCCTCCCTCCCCTTGTGTTCTTCATTAGTGTCCCTCTGTGATGCTGTTGTCAACATGCTGGCTAGAAGGGAAACGACTAACCAGAAAGACGTGGGACTCTGGGCTTTAGTCCCACACAGCCATCATCTCGACGCATGCCTCTGAAAGCAGAGGCGTTGTAAATCGGGCATTGCGGCTTTGGAAATAATTCCCTTTTTATCCTTTCAATCAAACGAATGTCACACAAAAGACAGTGCTCGCACTGTCGGGCTCTGACTGGCATCGCATCACTTATTCTTTGCTGTGTTTTCGTTTGATTTGAACTTCATCTCACCACTACCATGGGGGACACAATGTCATGAGAACCAACCATGGACATATTATAAATGTGTACATTATTCTTCTGTGAAACGATTTATAGGCCGACAAAATGTTCCAGCCCTGCCTATACTCGGCAGTTCGTCAACTTTTACTTAAGTAAGTATGACGTCAGAGGGATAAAGATTGGACGGTTATCCGTAGAGGCATTGCCAAATGTCCTTATGGCTTTGTCAACTATTGAAGGATGGCTTCAATTGATATTTAGTGATTCTGAGACTATTGTCGTTGATTTTTCTGTTGATCATTACATGGTTAAAAACAATGTCGTCCCTTTCCCTCATGCGACCCAGGCATTTGGTAGAGATGTTTTGAAACGGCAAGTTTAATCCAGTTTTTTGAATAATACAATTGTATGCATCAAAAAGCTGCCCCGCTCTCGGAGTCTGTTTATCAGTGCTGCTATCTGGTTGATCTGCGTGAAAGCAGCGTGGGAAATGAGAAAGATATGGCTGAGCTAGGGAGAGCAGGGGCAGCTAGCTCTGTGCTTCTTTTTCCAGTAATCAGGATCCAGATAGATAAATCCATTATGGGACCTGACAGGGTGCCACATTCCTAAGCTGTGAGTCCTAGCAGCCCCCCGCCCCCCTCCAGTTCTGAAGGGCAGGTCTTTCTCTACCTCGGATTCAATTCCAACAACAAAAGCATTCTGCATCTCAGACCCATTACATTAGGTTCCCCCGTTCCGCCTTATTGCAGCTCTACACTTTCAATAGAATTCTCTCTCAAACCAGACGGGGCTCGGCAGAGCTTAGTGCCGTCACAAGACACATTTATTCCCTTCTTCGTAATCCACAGGGAAAACCCAACCGTTAAGTTCTTGTCGGCACAATTATTTAAATGGATGTTCATCCACTGTGGTGTCGTGGATAGTGGGACTAGTGCATCTGTGGACTGATTGTGGTCCACACTTACTGTTTTAGGGTGTCACTAAAGGCGTACGACGCGACAAGTTTGTCGTTGCGCTGCGGCTTTTGAGTAAGCCACAGTCGATGCTACAACACAAAGGGGGAAGGACGAGACGCCGCAGACCTGACTGAAAAGTCACACTCCTCTTCGGGTGTATGTGTACAGCCGTTCTGTTCTCCTAAAGCCGTTCTTCCTAAAATGGAGGTGGGGGGGAGGGAGGTTATGCGAGGGAATGATGTATCTGCTAGCAGACAGGAGCAAGAGGATGACAGGGAGGGAGTGAGTGAGTGAGAGAGGAAGGGAGGGCTTTGCAGGGGAAGCACGCTAGAGTGAGAAGAGGAGGGGTGACTGGGTTCATTCTCAGTGCTGGCTGTGGGCCAGCGGCTTTGCCTGTTGATGTCTGTAGCGGTGCCAGTGCATGTGTGTTTAGCCTCCTGTCTGGAAGGCCCCCTGCTCGCCTCACTGTTTATGTCAAAGCTCTCTCATTGTATTGGCTCTCATTTTGATTCTCTGCTCTCCCCCTGCAGATCTTGTGACAGCCCTCAAACCTCTTTCTCTCTCCCTCTCAATTGCCCTCTCTCATTCTATTTTTGTTAACATTTTATATTCTCTTCCCTTATCATTGTCTTTCTTGTCTCTTTAATAGTATTTCCATATCTCACTCTTCAATTCAATTCTGAATTGAATGTCCTTGCCTATGGCCAACTTCCTCATCTAGATGGTAATATCGTTGCTTTATGCCTGGAAACACAATATTATAGCTATCCTGTTCACCATGTCAGTTTAGGCTATCATAGGTTGTCATGAGTTTCCGGGGAGGAGGGTCATGAAAGTGTCAATCATGGCTGAAGAAGCACGATGTGTGATGCTCTTGTGTTCTTAAAAGAAAAGAGAATAGACATTGTGGATCAGTTCCTGGGTGTGACCAAGGACAGACAGTTTGGGCTGTCCATCCCTCAAAGAGAATTTGAGTTGACAAATGTGTCAACATATCAAGAACATAAGCTAGAATAACCTAGCTACCAGGTTTGCTGTATGTTAGCAGCAGGTCTCATAACGTTTAGGGAGTTTTATACGCCGGCAAAGGAAGATACAAGGTACTTTTTAATATGGGGTAGCTTCAAGATGACTATAACCTAAATCAATATAAGGTCAAACGCGTGAGAGGAGTTGTCAAACTAGGGAGGAAGTAGAAAATAGTCTGCGTTGCTAGACGGGGGTGGTAATCTCTGTTCTTTGATTATGTCACTACAAGTTGTACAGCAGGGCATTCGTTCTTCCTGACGTTCACGTTTGGCCTGATCCAGGCGTGCAACGCTGGTTTCGTTTGAAGTTCCTTGTGCCGTAAAGTATATTGCCATTGTTGTTACAGCTTCAAACTTGACAGTTAAGACGAATCAGCTTTTCCATGCATAATGCATAATTCTTGTGATCTTACTCATTTGTGTTTTCACTCCAATGTTCTTATTTTGGATGGTGATGATCGTAATGATAATGCAAACAAACCAGGGCCACATTTAGCTTTGCCTCATGCAGTCATTTGCCAGTGAAATCAAACGTCCCTGTGTGCCTGCCAGCCAGCCGGGAGAGATGAGCAGAGAGTGGCTCTTTGTGTGTCTCTAAGAGGAATGCAATTTGAACCAAACAAAGGAGACTGGTACACTGTCGCTCCACGGTTACTCGTACTGCCCTGCAGGTCACGGTTAAGTCTGGTTGTATTTACCGCTGTAACCATGCAGGCGCCACTATGTGGGAAGGAGTCTTGGGCATTTACTTTACTTTATTTTCATTAACCTCAGTTAACCTCTAACATCAGTAGGCCTCCTTCTCAGGTTATTGCTGAATAAATGACGTACCCAAAGTAAGTTCAGTATGGCTCCACAACTACAAGGGCTATCACATGTTATCTCTGTACCAAAGGGAAGATAACACCTGGGAGATTGTTGAGGAAGTAAAATAATGAATACGGATGCCAGCAGGGCTGAACAATATGAGGAAAACATGCAATGTGACTGTCGATAAGGCTAAGCAAATGTTAGCGTGCCGAATTCTAATGAATTAAAAATAAACAAATGGGGATGTAAATAACTGAAATGTGTTTCATGGTTGAATTATCAGTCGGTGGTATGTAAGGAATATTTATGTGGGCCCACATTCACAAAAGCAGCCATGAACCATCCGAAAGAAATCACTTCTGCTCCATCTTGTATAAATAGTATCGCAGATTTGATTACGTTTACCTTCATTGATGTCACTGGCACTTTTAGGGTAATTGTTTTTCTGTCTGATTAGTACTGTCAGTCTATCGTGGGGTACTTGTTTACTTGCAAGCTGCGTTACTTGTTGCGGTTTCGGGGAAGTTGTGTGTTAATTACAGAAGTAAGTAAGGTATTCTAGGTTTGTGCTTGTTTGCTACGACCCTGATACCCATTAGTGTACATCCGTTCCTGATTTTTTGCCACTAGTTGTCAAAAACCACAACCAGTGGCCAAAAACAGTGGAATCTCAGCCTTCATATAAGCTGATTTCAAAAAGATCGCCATTGCTCTCATTGTTTTGTTTTATTTATTTTATTGAATTGTATGCCAGTTAAGAAGTAATGCCAATATTCATTTCTTTAAAAGGTTATTATTTACTTGCAAATTCTAATGTAAATTAGCATATGGGCTTTTAGGACTTCAAGTTGAATCACTCAAACGCAAAACTCTGAAAACAGCAGCGTTCTCTCTCTTAAAGGTCTTCAGGTTTTTAAGTTGGTTACTCATATTATCCAAATGGTTTCCAACAATGATTAAACCAAGAAATATCTGTCGTTTCATTCACGGTAACTGTCGGTTAAAATTGGTGGCACGTCAATTGTGGCATAAGCCCTTATCCCCCTAACTTCTGGGGAAACGAGCGAGTACATTAATCTATGTATTTCAATATAGATTTATCTTACTACGTTGTGCTAGCTGGGAACACCACATTGATTCAATCTAGCTCTATCTGCCAAAGGAGAGCCCCACCTCTCCCTGCACACTCAGGATCATGCACGGGAGGATTGTTCGCTTTTCCCTGCAGAAAAGACGGCTGGCCGAATTCATTGATAGAATCATTCCTAAATCCACAAATCGCTGAGAGGGATGCCAGAAATCCTTGGTGTGAAAAAATTAATATGAAAAACACGGCATGATATGAAAAGTGCTTTTCAAGTCAGTTTAACCTGTATCCTATACGGTCCTGGCCTCTTACGGCGGTTGTGGTAGTAATATCCGATCATCTAAATATATGGCCTGTTCAACCCTTTGAGACTGTTCCCGTGATTAAGGGCTATACAAATAAAGTAATTGAATTGATTCTAGACTAATTGGCATAACCCTAACACACACACGGACACAGACACACAAACACGTGTGAATCACTGTGGAGGACTGTGGCAGTTCTCCCATCCTGGATGATTTATTTTTGTCTTAACCTGCTCTGACATTGGGGATCAGCGTGTTGGCCTCCCTCTTAGTCAAGCCTGTCAGAGTTTAGTTCACCCTGCTTGTCCGAGCATGCCACCGACCCCTCAGTCCCCCAACCCACCATCAACGCTGCTGAAACATGAGCTTGGAGAAACTAGTGTCATTGCCGGGAGGCCTGGAGAAATGGCATGCGTCCTAATGCCTCTTTTGGCAGGCCTCTCCCGGACACGGTGCGATTGCAGTTGTACTACTACCGTACACACACACGCGTGCATACGCACGTCGCACACACACACTCAGCCTTTTAGAAGCGCCCGTCCACGTCAACCAAAAAAAAGAGACTGTTGTGCGAACGCTGACAAGAAAATTTTGAACGTCATTTTTCATCACTATTTATGAATGTTTAGGTTGGACGTCCTCTATTGGGCTCGCGGTTCTGCAAGGGGGACCTCCATCATGTTAATTGGACATTTACTTCAACCGCACCATGTAGGGAACTTCATGGTTACCCTAATAGGATTTTGCTTGTCTTGGTGTCTTTAGGTTTCTTTATGGTCGTGGGCTGATGCTTTCGCATACAGAGGGCGCCTGCCTTCTGGGTGAAGATCGTTTTCACGCCATATATGGAGTACTCATAGGGTCCTGTGTTGGGTTTGCATAGGAAACCCAGATGTGGAGTACTCATAGGGGCCTATGTTGAGTTTGCATAGGAAGCCCATATATGGAGTACTCATAGGGGCCTATGTTGGGTTTGCACCATGTCATGAGTTAAAACAGTGCACGGCCGTCTATCGATCATTGAGTTATTAATGGTGCTGCTGGATCCCTGGTGCTCTGGCTGGCTCACCCACCACTACAGCCGTCTGACTCAGCTGGTCCCAGGCCACCAGCAGACCAGTCGAGGGGACAGTGGTCTCATTCAGCGAGAGAGGAAGAGGGCAGTCTATACAGCAGGTGCACCCATCCAACCTGGCAGAATAGTACATACACTGTCATCCTGACACACACACACACACACACACACACACACACACACACACACACACACACACACACACACACACACACACACACACACACAGCCAGAAAACAACACACGAATGCCAAGCAAGCGCCACGCTTACAGTTTTATGGGCTGTAGTTAAAAAGCGATTACGGTTCTTCCAGTCCATCTATCGCTGTGTCCCGGCATCTTTCTCAGCCTCATTCTCCCTATCCCTCTGCAGGTCGCTGGCTCCTGTATTCGGCCGATGATGTACTGCGACTGATCTGCAGCCCCTCCCACTTCCTGCCTGCAGAGGAAGCGGCTCTGCCAGCATGTCTTCTCATCCCCAGTCGGTGCCGCAGGGCCGGAGGGCGGTGGACACACGCCACCTGCCCAACCCTGCCTCACTGCCCCTGCAGCTGCAGCGGGCACACACGGTAAGCACCGGACACGCATGCATACATACATACATACATACATACATACATACATACATACATACATACATACATACATACATACATACATACATACATACATACATACATACATACATACATACATACATACATACACCTGGCACACAGACACACAAACACACACACGGTATGCAACGGGCACACACACACTGTAAGCCACCGGGCACGGGCGCGGACACGCCCTCTGCAGCGCCGCTCCCAGTGAGGGTGTACAGGTCCAGCCAGGGCAGTCAATGTGTTGTCCATGCAGCTGATTTATTAACTGATAACAAGCCTTTCTATGCTAAATCACTTATTAGCCGTGAAGCCGTCTTTTTTCCGGCGCAAGTTAAAAAAGAAAGAGGCAGCGCTGGCGAAGGCGAAGGCTGCACATTTGCAAAGCGAGGTTCGCAAAAACCGCCATCAAGGGAAGCCCCACCTCAAGCATTTCCATACACAAATCCCAATTATCCAGAGTTAATTGACCAGCGATGGCAAAGTCGTTGCAGCTTCTTAGAAGATGCATTGAGTGAGTCAAAAGCTTGTTTGGCGGCCTCTTTCTTCTTGGGTGAGAGAATCCACGGGGTAGCCAACCCCTCCTGCGTGTGTGCGTACACACACACACACACACACACACACACACACACACACACACACACACACACACACACACACACACACACACACACACACACACACACACACACACACACACACACACACACACACATGCCCTACATTACAACAGCTGCATACCCAGCTAATCCTTCCCCTGGCCCTCCTCATCACATTCAGCAGGAGATGAGGGTGGACAGGCTGCATTCCTCCAACCTGTCTGAAATTGGTGAAAGGGCCACATTATCTGCTATGTGGATTAGTGCTCCTGTGTTTTTTTTTATCCATAGGAAATTGTAAGCAGAGAAAGAGAAGGGAAGTGGGGACTGAAAAAGAAAATAGCATCCGAGGCAGGGAATCAAAACGCACCAGGACTAAGGCCCCGTCCACACGAAGCCGATTTCATGGCGAAACCGCAAAGGTCTTGTACGGTTCGGCCTTCCGTCCACACGAAGCCGGCGAATCCGCTGACCGAAACCGCAAACTTCTGAAACCACCCTCGGAGGTGGTTTCAAATCTATCCGGTTTCGTTTTGGTTTCGTGTGGACGCCTGAAACCGACTGAAACCGCAAACCATGATGTCATCGCCCCACCCCTCGACCTCCTAGCCAATGGCTTTTAAGCCCGCGGAGTCTCAGAAATCACAACAAAAAAGATGATGGCGGACTACAAGCTTGTAATCGTTCTGCAGCATATCGTGTCCCTTGTTGGGTTGCTAAGCCATTATTTATTGAGAATCTAGTTCGCCATCGTAGAAGAGCTGTTTGTTTGTGTTGTTAGTGGTTCGGGGGGGCAGCCTTTATGCGCATGCTCGCCTCTTCTTCTTCTGGATTTGTGTACCAGAAGCAGCGCCAATTATGGGCCTGGAATGTTTACTACAGCGTTTCTACAGATCTATCCGGTTTCGCTTGGCTTCGTCTTTACGGAGATACTTCGAAACCGGATAGATCGAAACCGTAACGGTTTCGCCCGTTTCGGCTTCGTGTGGACGGGGCCTAAGAACCCATTTTCTTTGAGGACAGGACATCCCTCGGATTTCCTAAAAGAAGAATGGTTGGATGCAGCAATGGGTCTACTCTGATTAGGGCTTTGAATCCGAACTTCGTTATTCGAATATAATTTGAATATCAAAAAATAAATCAAAATTCGAACGGATATTAGGCAGCCCTTAATATTCGAACCTGTTATGGGCAGGCCAAGAGGGAGAGACGTTGGAGAACCCGACGCAGTCTAGTCATAATATTGTAATGAAGTAATGTAATGAAGTATTGATTAGACAGAGATTTATTAGAAACCTAATAAACCGTTGGAACATGCAAGACCGGTAACCATAGCAACGCCGGTAAACAATCCTTGCGAAGCCCAATCCAGGACTTACTGAAGGCATTTAATGGTAAAAATATTATTGATAAATTTTCGAATATATTCGAATATGAATATTAATAAACAAACAAACTTCGAATATGATTTTTGGGCAAAAGTCAAAGCCCTAACTCTGGTGGCCTGTTGGGACTTTGTGTTGCAGGAGGTGGGACTGGTGGACTACCACTCACATGCGAGGGACTACAGCTCCCATCTGGCCCAGCCTCATCGCCGCCGGCCCTCCCTGCTCCCGGAGTTCCAGCCGGGGAACGAGAGGTAGGCACAGCCCCCTTTCATCCCATTCAGCTGCACATCTGCAGCTTTTGAAGGGTTGGGTTGCTCTTTGTTAGAGCGGAGGGGAAGGAATTGCACAAGTTATTAGACCAGTATTGTTATACAAAGGATTGGGAGTCTACCTGATACTTTGCAAACATTCATCTGAAAACATGTTACTTTTTGGTCAGTAAAGACTAAGGCATATTAAATAATGCATTCAACCTTTATTGTGCTTTTCATGATTTCTGGTTTATTGATATAACACATATTCAAGTTTTCTGGCATAACAAATAACAAACTAAACTGCAGTCAATCAGTGTATCATAATCTGTCTCTATTTTCTATGCTATGTTAAATGAACAGTACTTTTCTAGCCGTTAACCCGGAGTTATCTTTGTATAAGTGGCACATGAGAGCCATTCCTCTGTAATGCAGTGTTAAACAGCTTTGCAGGGTAATGGGGTATGCATCCCGCCCATCATCTGGTCCACACTTACAGGCACAGTGTTGTATGTATAGGGCCGTCCCTCTGGAGACTGGGGTCTTGCACCTTAGTCTTAAATGAAGTGCTATTTTCATGCTTGCTGTAGATTAGAACCCATGCACTTTATATTCATGTTTCAATTTTGCATTAGACTTTTATTCTCACTGTGTACTTGGCATGGGATCTATGTTGATCGAGAACATTATCACAGCCTCTTTTTCTATGCATTGGTTTGCTGTGCATTTCTTGCACCCTCGCCTCAGGAATGCTATCAAGGCACATTGGCAGACAGCAGATGGTGGAGCATCCCAATATATGGCCCACTGGTGTTTTTTGTCTAGGTCCTCAGCTATCTGTCAGACGGGATTATGTGAGAGTTGTCTTATGTTGAGAAGCACAAAGATGGGTGATGATTTAGTCAGCCGGTGGCTCACATAGCCTTACACAAGGTCATGACAATTTTAATGTTTTGTGTGTTTTCCGCGTGTTTTTTGCATGTGTGTGTGTGTGTGTGTGTGATAGGGAGGCCACAATTATAGATTTTAATAGTAAAATCATAGTCTGAGGAATAATGAAGGTTTCACAATTATTATGCATTAATTTATTTCACTATGGCTGTATAAAATCACATGAGGGTTCTTTAGTTGATTGATTCAAATAAGGAGTAAAAGGCTGCAAGACCTGTGTCTGCATCAGTGCCCTTTTAACAAGTCCTTTCACTTCAAGAAATGTGAGCCCAACATTTTCAGTGCCCTCTTTACCGTTGAGGAGACAGGTTTGACCACCGGTTTGTAGCTTGACTACAAAACAGAAACATTGGTCAGAATTTAAGTTAGAGCTTTACTTGAGAACCGAGGTGTTCTAGGGTGATGGGATTGCATTTGATGCTGCAGGTGCGGAACTATTCTTTCTTGCAGTGGTGATTCGTTGTAACAATCCAGATTGGCTCTTCTCCTTCGTGTTTGTGGTGGTGGAGGTGCTTTGCGTGGTTGCTGGAGGCTGTTCCGTGTTTGGAGGTTCTTGTGTTGTAAGTGCAATTGGTTCATCACTGCATGCCTTGACTGTGTCCTCAAGATTCTCAGCAGAGCTTCCCCTAAAACACTGCATCCACAAAACTAGATGTGTTAAGCAAATTCTTCCTTACTGAGCTGGCTTACTTCCACCAGGCCAGTGATGTCATTGTCTTTAGGCATGAGATGCTGTGTTTTTCTGTATTCTGCTAGCACCCCACAGATGGCCCTGCTGCTGCATTTCAACTTTGGATCCCCCCTGCTGGCCCCATCGTGAATCAGTGCAGGCTCAGGGATGGTCAATTCTGCCTGCTTCTTTTGAAGCTCTCACTCAGCTTCAAGAAAACCCCTGCACCAAATGTCTCCATGCTCTGGTAGCGGGTTTACAAGGACACTTTTCAAAGGCTTTCTTCAAGTAACTGGCATTGTCTGTTGTAATTCCAGACAGACTCTCTTTCTGAATCTTCCACTCCTAGAGGGCGTTTTGCATCATTTCAGTGATATTCTCTGCGGTGTGGTCTTGTGGAAAAGACATTGTCTCAAGACACTAGGACTTAAGTGGCCAATCGGAGGATATATCGTGAACTGTAAAGCTCATAAAGGGTTCAACTCCACCACAGGGACTGGTCCACAGGTCTGTAGTTGCATCAAACCACAAACCCTCTGCTAGCTGTTGCTCCACACTGGCTCGTACCTCCTTGCTCCTTGCACATGCTTGGGATTTGGTTTGTGGAGAAGTAGATTCTTGTTGTGGCACTGCCTTTTTCATTAGATGAAGAAATAAAGTAGTTTTTTTTAGGAAATGAAAGTAATCAATAGAAGCCAGAGAATTTATCAAATCAAATGTTGATGGTCAGATAAAGTTAGTTTTAAGACAGAAATTAAATCTATGATAACTTGGTGGCATTTGCTTTTAGTTATTTATTTTAGAGACTAAATGAGTATTATGAAAAACAATCAGTGCATTAAGCGACTATAAAAATGTTGGATGGAACCCTACATGCAATATTTAGATAATGGTCTTGAGCCTTATGTGAATGGCTGTACTATTTAAATGTCAACTATTGTTTACAGAAAGTTCCTTTTTTCTTATTGGAATGGTTTTATTTTGTATTACTTTTATTTAACCTAACACAGTCACAGCTTTTCTGACTATTGTTAGATTTTTCTATGTTTGGTGGTTTTATGTTCTATGCCAATTAAAAAATTAAAATAAATACATGTTGGAAGTAATCTATAGCTCAAGTCTCTCAACCTTGCATTATAATAAAGAGCAGGTCACATGTTTTAATTCTATAATTACATTTTCATTATATCTAGTGAATATAACATCAAATCAAATCTTATTTGCAATATGTAAAATGAAAACTCAATGTTTTCCCCGAATCGGTCAGCCCTTGGTTCTGGGTAGCTAGTCAGTCATCAGCTAGACATTGGTGTTTTCCCACTGGAACTCCCCGCAGAACATTGTACCTCCAAGGAGTCAATTGTAAGAATGGTTTCGATTTTGTTAGCTTGTGGTTAATCCCCATTTCCATTTTTAGCGTGAGATGTGTGGGACTTTTAAGTCGATTTTACGCATAACATTAAAAAACTTTTAGGGAATTTAGCAGATGCTTTAATCAGAAGCGCCTTTCAATAAGTACATATGTCAGAAGAAAGAGAAATGACAATATATCTAATTTAAACAAGTGCAAAGCACGTACAATTGCTAGGTTAACCCATGCCCCGTATATAACAAAGATAGCTAAGACACGATGCAAAGTACTATTTTTATTGCCAGGAAGTAAAACATACAATAAATGCGTGACCACAGTTTCTAGTCCAAATTTTTTGTTTGCGCAGGACCAACGTTTGGACTGTTGTGATCATAGGTTGAAACTGCTCAAGTAAGATGAAGTGGATTTTCACAGGTTCACCTTCATGTAGACTGTTTGGCCTTTTGCCCTGTCTTCACCCAAGAAGTCTGCCACCTCTGTCCCTGTCACTTCCTATAGTACACCCAAGGTGGCTGCTTCCTCACCCATCTCCATACCTGAGTCAGATTACCCTCATCAATCTGCCTCATATTCTGGCCCAGATCCAGTTGCCTAGTGTGTTTATGCAAATACTTCAAGCAATATTATTCTGATTTGATGCTTAATCCTCTTTTAAGATTTCTGACTCATCCACTTGTTTTTGACACCCTGAACTGCCTGCCTACCTGGTTTGTGACCGGCCTGTTATTGTACTTTGATGAAAGTAATTTTACGAGGCTTTCTGCCTCAGAATCCGTGCATTTGGGTTCCAGGATTTCTGAGACCGGGCCCGCTGAGCGGGAGAGGCAATCAGCCTTCTCCTTGGGTCAACTTTTTTCAAAATAACTTAACCTTTTTAACAGGGAGGAGATGCGGCCAGAGCACTGCTTAGCCAGGTTCAGTGTAGTCTATTATTCCATGGAATCTCGCAATGTAGCTGCAGAAAACAACTCTGCAGTTGTTGCAAAACAATGTGACCCTGCCTCACTTTCAATGCCTTTTGATCGGGGCCTGAGCTCTGACCTCACTAAAGCTACGGCCACACCAAACGCGTTGCGCGCGTAAGAGGCGTAGAAAATCTGCATTTTTGCATAGGGAACCATTCGTTTAGGGTTGTAGATGCGTTACACGCGCTACAGCTGCGCGTTAGCCGCGTTTTTACGCACCAAACGCGCCCAACGTACCTATGAGCGGAGTTCAAACTTTTTATGCTCCTACGTGTGATGCCTAGCCGCGATAGCCAATCAGCGTTGAGCTTGACCCAACATCACTGGCAGAGAGACGGAGGACGCACAGAAGCAGAAAGAACATGGACGACCAAGTCATAATTTCAGTGTGTTTCCTACATTCCTCTGACTCTCACAACAAATACAGCGCAGCGATGGTGGTGTTCTCATCCATGTTTGTAGAGCAAAAGAAAAATAGCGGGGGAAAATAAGTTTTTGGTGGGCTCAGGGACGATTTTCTACGCCTCTTACGCCCGTAACGTGTTTGGTGTGGCCGTACCTTTAGGATGCGCTGGCGGCTCT
This sequence comes from Gadus macrocephalus, assembly GCF_031168955.1. Classification (NCBI taxonomy): domain Eukaryota; kingdom Metazoa; phylum Chordata; class Actinopteri; order Gadiformes; family Gadidae; genus Gadus; species Gadus macrocephalus. Next base: position 21,873,411 of record NC_082387.1, read on the forward strand.
AGATCCTCCTATTTAGCTGTATACTGAATGTGCTCTCCATTTTAATTGACGGGTGCCTCAGAGAGCGGAGAAAAGAACGAGCCTTGATAAAAGCTCCCAACATACCCATATGTTCTGACTTGTCCCTGGCTTGTGCTGTACAAGACTGGTCTTCAGGTGTTTTTTCACAATGGAGCCCTCTGTGTCAAGCTGTATGCCTTAGAGCTGCCCTTCCTGTCACTATCTGTGAGGGCTCTTCTTCGGGGCTCACAGACCTGTCATGCGTCCCGTCTTAGCACATAAAGGGGATGTACAATAAGGGCCTCCTCCTTACGCCTCCTTCGGGCCCATCCTCATCTCATGCTGGGGCCGGGTTCTTCTCTTTGGGGAAGAAGACACCTCTGCGTTGATTATCGAGGTCTGAACACATCACTGTGTGGAACAGGTACCCGGTAGGGGTGGGAATCTCTTGGCACCTCACGATTCGATTCCGATTATGAGGTCAACGATTAGATTCTGAAGCGATTATCGATGCATCTCGATGCAACAATTCAAAAATTCAAAAATATATATATACATCTGGGTTTGCTACTCAGAGTTTGCTAATCACTTCCTACTTTTGTGATGATCATTCAAGACATCAACAGATGAATTAACGTATCTAATATTTTATAAGAGAGAAAGCTTTTGTCACAAATATGACTTTCTATGAACAATGCAATAATCAATGCAGCTTGCATTATAACACAATATGGAAGCATGCAAAAAATAGGTTTCAGTTTTATTTTTCTTCTAATCTAAAAGCTGCTCTTGAATTAGAAGGAGTTCTTGTGTCTGAACTGTGAGTTTGCGCGCATGCTATGCGTAGGCTGAATCGTAATCGTGTCAAGACAAATCAGATTGGCCAATACAGACTGAAGATAAATTCAATCATTTTAAAATTACAAAAATTATCCCTCTCTGGCGAACAGAATGTTGCAGCAGGCAAAAAAATAAATAAAAAATCAGATTATTAATTTATCTGCATCGAGACAGAATCGTTCTAGCGAGAATCGCGATGCATCGAAGAATCGATTATTTTTCCCAGCCCTAGTACCCGGGGGTATCAACCTCCAACTTTCCTTGGGTTCTGTCATGATTTCACCTTGATGTAGACTGTTTTCCTTATTGCCCTGTGTTCACCCAAATTGGCTGCCCAAGACTAAACGACATGCCTGCAAGCAGCGCAAAGTGGCCCAACCAAAGTACCTACACCATCAAAATAAGCTATGGAGGACTATGATGATGTTAACTAAGAACAACGTCGGGCAATCATCACCAAAGTTGGTGTACTTAAAGAATCATAGGTCAAGATTAAGCAAGCTACAGCAAGCTTCAAATAGGGGCATATAGATTGAAAACGTATGAAAATGAAAGCATAACTCCTCACCCCTTGGACATACTGTAATGATACAGTCTATGAAAATGACCCTAGTGCTGGAAAATCTATTTCAAAGTCCTGTGAACGTTTCAGTAATTCAGCACACATCGGTTCTGTCAGACTGATACAGAAATGATTCAACCAACCAAACTCTGTGAGAAGTCTCAGCTAAAATGTTACATGTTGATAATTTTAACCGAAAGATTGCTAGTTCGATCCCCAGCTCCTCCTAGCTGAGTGTTGATGTGTCCCTGAGCAAGACACTCACTGCTCCTGACGAGCTGGCTGTCGCCTTGCATGGTTGACTCTGCCGTCGGTGTGTCAATGTGTATCCAACCGCTTTGAATAAAAGCGTCTGCTAAATGCCCTAAATGTAAATGTAAATTATAACAACTGTTATCAATCCTTTATGTTGATCTTTTACTGTTATGTCATTGGATGCCTTGCTACAGGCTACAAATATGTAAGTAACTATCATGAACCAGTAATAATCTACTGGATGGTCCTTCCTTGTTGACCAAAAAGCTATGGTAGAAGTTAAAAACCAACACGATTAAGCGTAACACAATCCCCTCAATGCTGATATTTGTTCACTTTACTTCTGGCTTCAAGGCAGTTTCTAAGTCCCACCGTGTCCGCCTTTTCCCATCTTTCTGGTATCAGAAGAGTGGCTTATGATGGAGACCAAGTCACGTTCAGACACTGGTGTTCCAAGCCGTCATAGTTAATCATTACTGAGTGTAGTTTGACAGACTGCATCATTTTTAAAGGTATGATATGTTATGTAACTTGCAGCCATTTCATGAGAAAGAAATGACATATCGTGACTAAACATAACGTGAATATAGCTTTGCTACATAACGTATGTGAACATGATTTCAGCATGAATCAAAGATTTCCAATTGTGGTGAAGTCAACAACCGCCATAATCCCAAAAATCGTCATCAAACTACGTCTTTTTGTTGAGTGTCCGCTAGCGACTATACTTGCATAATTTACCTTTAATAGTAGGCGGTTAAATTATACATGTTATTTCATGGATTCGTTTTTGTTTGTTGATATGAACAGAATTATATTTGTCTTTAGTCTGTTATTTCACTTGGTTCAGTGAGGGAGAGCTTCATCCAATAAATGTTTTGCTATAAAATGTACCAACTTGCAAATCAATATGAATATTTACCACACTGACATGAGGTGTTAATCAATTTAGCAAATGATTGAGTAGTCCCATTGCCTTTTTAAATATTTCTGTTGTCATTTTGAAGCATAATCCTGGTTGGTGTGATGGAGGGCTTCTGAATTCATTGAAACAGTGTTTATTTGCAGGCCTTTGGCTGTATTTCACAAGTGTAATGTCTGTGCCTGCTGTTGGTTCAATACATTTTCTAACTCCAAACACCAAAGCCCTTGAAAATGGTGCCTTTATAATATAATCTTTAACGTATAATTGTTAATTCAAGATCAACTGCAAAATCCTTTACAATGGCCAAGGGAAGGTGGTGCTTGTTCCCATGTAAAATGGCATGAAATCGTTAAGTGTTATCCAAAGGTGCTGAGAGATGCTGCTTTACGATTATAATCCATTGAAAATCCTTTTCATATCAGACTATCTTCCCATAACTGTGTACTCCCCGCATGGATGCGATTTGAGCCTGGAGTGTTGATCGAGGGCTATACAAACTAACTTGGCATGACTTGATTGCCCCGTCAACCAAAAACCCCTGAAATTATTAACAGAATGCCCTCTCCCAACGATGGGGTTCCCTGCCAGGGCCTGGTTCAGTCCCCACCCCTCCGCTTGCCTGTACACAGCTGCTGTCTCTCTTTTGGAGGACAACAGCAACACCGGCAGAGGTGCAACTCTGCAATGCTTTCACGATAATGCCACTTTGTTTGGTACACATGACCTCTGCTCCGCTTCTAATGGGCCCGCATCAGGGAGGAAGAGAGCCGTTGTTGTATCATTGCCCTCCTATCCCCCTGCACCACTTTCCTCAACATTATCTTCCAAGGTCTTTCCACACACACCTCTCCCCTACCCCCACATATCCTCCTGAGGAATCAGATTATGCTGCACGTTCTGCAGTGAGAAAGAGGGAAGGGGGGAACCGGGAACGGTGAGAGCAGGATAGGGAGGGAGAGAGCAGAATATGATGTGATTATGTAAGTGCCAACCCTCTATGGAAATCAGGGGAAGCCTTTAAGTGAATGAGTGTAAGGAAGTGTGTGTGAGTTGTTGCTTTTTCACACTTCATCTGGGCATTAATGTTTTCTGGCTCGTGTTTTTCTTTCCTGCTTTGTTTTACCTATTCCACAGAAACACCTTAAACTCTTATCTCTTTCCATGACACCTGCCAATCTGAGGAACTGCACGTTCCCAGGGGAGAGTATGCAGCGCCGTGTCTAGTCTGTGTGCAAGGGTCCTTATCTGTCAGGATCCTCCCATCAGTGAACCGCCCAGAGCGGCACTGGCACTCTGCTAGACAGAGCCAGAATCACTGCTCCTTTTGGCCTGTTGGGAAACCACACAGTAGGTCTTTTGTGAGCCTGGACCAGCAATTATGGTTGTGTTTCCCAGCTTTTCCCCTCTTCTCTTAAGCAGCCACTTCCATTTTGTCGTTGGCAACGACGCCGTTGACATTCTGCCGTCTGCCTCGGGGGGAGACTTATGAAAATCATTTCCCTCGGATGGAACAGAGCTCCAATTCTTAGATAAGCCCATCTTGATCCCAGGCCGCCTCTGAAGTTAATATTCAATGGCTGTCATTTGACTTGCGTGCGTGTATTTCTGCCCGTGCATGTGACCTTACCCCCCCTCCGATGACTCGAGACCGCCGCGCATGTGACTTAATGCAAGTTCATAGTAGTACTGAATGTACAGCACAGGACGTCCTGTCACGTCACCCCAAACCAGTCCCCCCCCCACCCTTCGGGGATCACGCTGCTCTTATTGCTGACAGAGCAGTATGAGTCTTTGTTTTTTTGGTGTGGGCACAATTGGTCCAACTGCAGGTCTAATAGGAAAGCGAAGGTCCTTGGGCTCTCGGTGGCCATTATTTGTCTAACAGTTTGCTAAAGCCAAAGAAGAGCTGCTTCAGCCTACAACTTACTATATTGAAGATGGTTCAAATGGCAGCGTTTTAGTGAGTCATTGTTTCCACTGTTTTACTTCCCTCTCATTCTGACTTCCAACGTGAGTCCTTCCTCCAGTACCCGTTTCATGTTTCTGCGCCGATTACTGTCTGCTTCAGTCCCTCTGGGCGGGTTGATCCAAAACACGCGAGGTCTTCTGATCAATATTATCTGATCAATAGTCTGATAATCCTGTGATCAATGCTGATGCCGGGTTCAACGCTAACATTTTCTGCGTTTGGCTCTGATGCAACTTACTTTCTTTTTGGTGGCCTCCTAACAGATTTTGTCGCTTATCGCAGAATAATCCCGTCCCTAGTCCATTCCATCCATCGGTGTAGGTTCATTTTTTTTTTTTTCAAGGCTTGAAATAAATTGTAAATCTGTTTTTATTGCATAGGCAATCTTTCTCTTTTTCTAATGAGTGCTCGTGTTGTGTGAAACCCTTCATTACCACCCATCGTCTTAACCACAGAACAAGACCTCAAATCCAATCATACACATGGGACACCGTGCTCTGGCTCGCCTGGTGTGTGATGCTTGTGAGGAGCGTGGTGCAGTGACAAAATTAACATTGTTTTGGGAGAATTATGATATCTGTACCTAATTATTTATTTTTACCGCACCAATGCGACCTGGGAAGAAATTTTCCTCACATCCACATAATAAATTACTGCAAACGTGATCATTCTTGAGCCCTGTGGATTTCCCGATAACACTTTACTCACCCTTCTACTACAACCGTCTTCCCTCTTCGAAATTATCAGCTCAACATTGAGTTCCATCCTAGGTTTTCCCTTAGAGAGTTTGAAGACCATCTGTCCACCTGCTTTGCCTCGTGCCCTTTATTGATATGATAACCCACGCTAGCCTCAAAGGCCCTCATTACGTTCCCTTCTCTCACACTAACCTTCGCCTCCTCTCTCCCCTACAGAGGCCAGGAGCAGCACATCCGTTACGAACACATCTACCTGACGGAGCCCAACAGCCAATCAGAGGTGGAGTATGCCGAGATAAAACGACCTCGCTTGGAGATGGGGCAGGAATCTCTGATGAGGCACTCTACCCACCGGCCCCCGCTGCCTCTGGGGGGTGGAGAGGACATGGCCAAGGTCAGTGCTCCTCACTATGTGCATTCTACGCTCACCAATTTGTTTTCCTCCTTCACCTACTCCTCCTAGTTCAGATCAGTTTTGAGAATTTCAGTGGGAATCTTGAAATGAGAATTTGAGAGGGTGAAAGTTTTAGTTGGTTTTATTGGTTTCAGATCATCATCACATTAACACTTAAGCTTCTCTTTCCTGCGCATCAGGGAAAGCACTCAGAGGTTCCCCGCGTACACTCCCGGTGAATTGTGACGAATATTTTAATGGACAGTATAGAGTGGTTGGCTACAGCCCGAGTCGTCGTACATCATAACACCGGCGTGCTGGCTGTTTGTGTTCACTCACCCGTTGAGATAATCACCTGCTTTCAATTTGGACCGCGCTTGTTTTCCTCTGCTGAGGTTACCAACTGTTATTCATTGACAGCTGTTGGCCAACCATGTCACCTCACATCACATCACAACCGGAGCTAGCATAATTTAATACAGATTTTAGTGTCCATTACCTTAGAACAACACTGTTGGCTATTAAGTTGAACTGATGAGAACTACCAAATGTTAGGATTTTGTCCGTTGATTAATGTTCCCAAAATCTTATGCCCCTTATCTTAAGGTCCAGGCTTATGGCTTGATAACAACCACACCTCGAATAATGTGGTAGACGACATAATATTAGGCAATTGAATTGGCAAATATTACGTGATGTTATTTCTCTCACTTAACATGTGTTCTCTGGCCTTTGCTTAATTCATTTATAGAACGCCCCTCATAAAGGTTACTTTGATGAAGAATAATCATTAAATTCTCTATTTGTCAGCGCTGCTATCACGTCGACTACTACGCCCAAGAACACACTTCCATAATCTTTTAAATAAAGTTACCTCAACAGAAAGTGATGTGAACAGGGCAACGGTAAAGTCAGCGGCAGCAAGAGAGAGGGCCCGATCTGTGGCAGGGCTGTGGTGGTGCCAAGGCAGTGGGCAGGGCGAGGCCGTTGCGAAAAGGCAATTAATAAATAATAGAGCTGACCTAGATCTCTAAAATGAAGGGCCCGTGTGATGTAAGGAGGACGAGCGGCGGATCAAAACAGCGCGCTCCCACGTTACAAAAGAGCACTTCAGACTGCCAGAGGAGGCAGGCAGCCAAGGAATGGTAAATGGATACAGCGATATAACTTCGGGAGGCTTCGGGAGTCACCCCCACACAGAACCATGCAAGCACACACACGCGCGCCGCAAACACAGGCTCACACTGAGCATCTGAAGATGGGAGGGAAAGGCTAGAGAGTGCTTTGGAGACAACTGCATGCCCTGTCACTGTATTTGAGGTGCGGGCTAGACAAACGAGGGGGAGAGGTGAAAGGGCAGGGGAGGAGGTCATGGGTAAAGGCAGAATCCCAAATAAAGAGGGGGAACGTGGCGAAGGAGGCAGAGTAGGGAGGCCAGGAACAACAGGAAAAACAACGCGTGGGCCAGCTACTATTAGATGAATTGCTGAATGGATAGTATGCTCATGAGTCAGGGCACAATGTTCACACAGCCAACAGAAAAGGAAATGAATGCACACGCACACACACTACTCGCTCCTGAGGTAACAACAGCCCCAACTTTGATTTAGCCTGCTGCATCTTGATGCATAATGTGGAACAGGCCCTGCCTATGGCTTAGTTACACACAGCAGAGCAGACCTCCCCACTGGAACAATAAGGGGCCTTGTTTTTCTTCCCAAAAGAGGGCTTTATTTGGGCTGATTTGTGGCCTGCTGTCTGAGCCTTACTTGTTGATCAGCCCAGGCCACAGTGAATAGGGGGACTGGGACAAGCCGTTTGCACGTGTGTCTGTCCGTGCCTCTGAACAAGAGGCCAAAGTGTCTGAAGGGGGAGGAAAAGATAATGACAGACTTTCCGTTCTTCACATCTCGGCTGTGGCCTCCATATAATGGTGGTTGATAGGGTTGGGTTCCGAACTCTGTACTTTTAAGGGTACAGACCCAATTAAGTTGGTAACATTGAGTACTAGGGGTGTGCATCTGTCCTTTATAGGACGATCCGATACATATGTAGATACATGTGCTACAATACGATTCAGGGACGATACATTTTAATATGGGACGATACATTTTAATATGGAACGATTCGATGCGATTCGATTCAATGTTGTAACGATCCGGTGCGATTTGATGAGATATGAATCAATCTGATAGATACAGTTAAGATTCGTTTGACGTTAACATACACATTTTCTAATAATTAAAATAAGCCTTTTATAAAAGAGACATTGCCTGCCTACTTTCAAATATATATATGGTAAAGGGACCATGGAATCTTATTTTATTTAAATTAATTTTTTATGTCGTGGGGAAAAAAAGGACACACACATGGATCCGCTCGCTTCCTTAAGTTTCATTTTCCGGATCCGTATGAAAACGGAAGGAAATCAGTTGACAATGCTGTCTTGATATCAGGCTAAAGCTCACTCAACCGATTCGCAACGTTTAAATCGGTGCATCCACAGATTATTGGTCATTATAAATCGATTCCCCACGTGTCTATGTAGTCGCATTTGTGTTAATCCAACCGGATACCAATTCGTATTGGTGAATCATTATACCCCTACCGAGTACCTAGAGTTAAATCGATCTGTACCAAATTTCGGGATATGAAATTCTGAGAGCGCAATTGGAGTGAGAGTTTGCTTCAATATAAGTTGGAGAGTTGGAGCGCTCGTTCACGTTGTGTTAACACTTTTACAAATGCAGGCAACACTCGCTGAAATAAGTAATGCAAAAGCATTACTGGCCAGGAAAACACGTCTAACTTGAGTAGAACACCTGATAAAGGTGATTTTCGCTGTCTTGGTTAACGTTAGTTGTGGGGTTCTGTGCGGTCTCTGACTGGAATACTCCGGTCTTCTTGGAGCTCTGTGCAGACGGAGACTAGAGCGTACGTGTGAGTGGTGCGAGGCCCAGGAGGGGGCTCTGAGCAGGGCCTAGGTATGTGTTGGGTGCCTGTGTAATCCATGGGTATGGTTACCATGGCGCCCGCCCGGCCTGCGTGGCACATGAAGGTTTTATTTTTACATCTTCAGTCATAACACTTGGAGTGCCCTGTGTCTCGTGTTGATCTCGTACAAAGTGTTTAGCCGTCGTGGACAAACACGGCCAGCAGACATCACATTCGAGCAGCCAATGGTGTGAGCCCCTGGGTCGTAAGACGCCACAGGCCCCTGTTGGAGAAGGGGACTATGATGACCGTGATTGGCTGGGCTAATTATTCTGTGTTGAGAATACACGGCTTACTTGGACATGAGACTGACGGACGTTATTCTAATCTCAAACTGCGTCTTGCATTTGGAAGGTACACCAACGTAATTATCAAGTAAGTGCCATCAGTTACGATCAGAACTCTCACGCAATATTGCCCATCAAGGTCAGTAGCTCTTATACCCCCGACTGAGAGGATGTAGTGTTTTTAATTTGAGAGGTTACACAAGGACAAGACTACATTGTATAGTAGGAGTTAATTTTGATATAAATAGACGACAATGATAACGTTTTCAATTATGAAAGAACATATTTTTACGATTCCCCCTAATGGAGTGCTCAACCCTGCACATGAGATAATTTTTGTCCTAATTATACAAAAAAAAGAATAATAAAGTATCAAGACGTTGATAACTTCACTCTGCGCTTATTTTGATGTGTGTACTTAACGACGATACACTTAATTAATTTTGTTTTTCATCACAGCAAGGACATTCATCTTTTAAATAAATAATTATACAAAATATATTTTTTGAAAGAATTGTGCAGTTGAGAGCTCTACTCTGCACATGGCGATAAACAACACACACACAATTAGTTTTTTCTATAGGTTATAATCTACAGTTTGAGAGATATTAGTTTAATGTTGCTGGTGTTATAATTATCAGAACAAACAAATAATAACGAATCAAGAAGTTTAGAACTCACCTCAGATCTGTTTCATGTGCATGTGTGCATTATTAAAGTTTTATATCATGTAAGGGATAATGTATAGAACGCCGGTCATTATCCGGAAAATAAGCCGCGACAGGGCGAACAGGACACCAACGCTCAGCGGAGGTGTCTTGCTTCGCCCTGAAGGGGCTTGTTTTTGATAACGACCGGCAACGTTCTATACATTATCCCGCTTATTACACGGCTACTTGCAAAGCAAAAAAATTGCTTCACATGGTGTGTCTTTTTACAATTTATTTGTTACCAGCATTCGTAGTGTTGATTAGCAGAGAAATAATCTGCCAAAGACGTTGACGTTGCTTAGCAACCGAAGACACTGGGGTTGACAAGTTACCGGACTACTTGCGGAGTGATACCAAAGACGTCATTAGAGGCAAAAAATCCATTGATTTCCTTGACAGCGGTCAATTATACTTAGCAACGGTGAATTATCAAACACAATTCACCGCCGGAAGTTGTGAAGGGCCCATGCAAGTGAACGGAGCGTTCCACGGCATTGAGAAGACCCTGTAATAAAGTTTTATATTATAGCCTATCATGAAATTAGATTTTTATTTAGGACCCAACTCGTATATTTGGTTTGTTTCAGACAGATGAAGCACACATAATTAGGCTAAATCTGTGATTAATTAAGTTTAATTTTCAATATTCCCCCTTTTTGCTTCTTGGTCTCAATGGCTCATTGAGAGCCAATATAATTCAGGTTAGTCTTGTACACCTTGGACAATGTTTTACACATATTTCACAGAATGCCACAAGATGTCCTTGAGCTTGGAAGAAAAAGGCTCATAGTTTGGAATACGTTTTGCAAGTAAACATCGTCAAACATAAATTACCATGTGCGGTCCCATATAAACCTTCATTAACCTTTTTTAATGAGGCTAAAGAGTTATAGGACTGAACAAATCAAGCTGTCGAGATCTCCACTACTGTCATACTCTGCATGCATAGCTTTGTGATGAGAGAGATGAGAGATATATCGTTTGAGAGACATTTTATGTGTTTGGTATAGGCCTACTTAATATATTGTGTAGAGATAGAGAGACAGAAGAGTAAGCAGCTCAGATTTGTATTTTTATTTATTTTACTCACGATTCAAAACTTTGCTTGTTATTATCAGGCCTTCGTTGGGTTTCTAATGAGGTCAAAGAAGTTTTCCACACAGACGGGACCTGCACATTGTGCGATGAGGCTGCTTCAGAACGCTGCCAACGCATGCACTTGGTAACTCGATAACTCTGCCCTTCTCCTCGGTGTCCTTGCTCTTCATATGATTTGTGAATAAATACGATTGAACAGTCCTTGGTATTGGTTCCATGGACCACGGTGGAAAAAGATAGCAAAATCTCTGTAGCAGTGGGGACAGGAAATAGAGACAGCTGTCTGGAGGACGGGGAAGTGGAGGACTTTCTGAATGGGACCTCTGGTCCTCCTTGGGTGAAAATAAGGGTTATACTTCAGTGCATTACTGAATTGAACATGGATTATTGTTGATTTGTTGTAGGAGGTTAATAATTGCACAATACCAGAATCAAGAGGGGGAGCTCATTTGAGTGTTATGAATAGCGTTCAATAGCGGGTTCAAAAGCAGAGGAAAAAACAGTAAAAAAATAGTTTTGAACGACTAAATCTGCGGTGTAATTAATATAAGCTGTTAAAACGGGCTTTATGACAATGCCCGTGACAAAGTATTTATGACAAAATATTTATATCAATGCACGTTAAAGAAATTGCCGTCATTTTGACTTTTTTGACATTCCGGACAAACACCTTCCGCGCACGCACGCACGCACGCACGCACGCACGCACGCACGCATGCACGCACAAATCAATCTCCGCCCAAGGGGGGGTTCTTAATGTGACGGGTGTTGTCAAGGGCACCTCCGCCAGGCTCTGCGTTACCGGGAGGTGGAGTGCTGGCTGTCATCTTTCTCACTCCCTGTAGGGGCTCAAAGAGTGCCACTCTGTACTTCTCAAGGACTCTCAGACCGGGGGGATTATTCTGCCGTCACCACGCTGACTGTCCGTCACGCTCCCTCTCCCTGACCGTGCTAAACCTTTGGCTCTGCCCTGGTCTTGTGCACGCTCGCCTTGACCTTAGAGACATATGTAGCGCATGTTTCAATCAGACCAGGCTAGCCTACTGTTTGTTAATAATTCAACGCTCTAATTGTTTAGCTGTAATTGTCTTTCATTTTTTTGTTATAAATAAAAAGGTTACATTTCACATAGGGCTGTCAAGCGATTAAAAAAATGAATCGAATTAATTACAGGCTCTGTGATTAATTAATCTAAATCAATCGCATACTTACATTTTTCCGAGAAAGTATTTCAAAATAATTTATTTTGAGTAAATTATGGCAGGTGAGTGATTCAATGAATAATAGACAAAATAGACTTTAAAGTTCAATGTCTCTTTTATTTAATACATGTCTTTCATTAACATAAGGTCCATTTTAAGATCAAATTAATTTCCGTTTCCATCTCACTCAAGATTCAGCGCCAGCTTCAGGGGCTGTAGCAGCTCGTACCTGCGAGCTTGCTACCAAATGTTTTGCGTTGAGGTGATATTTAAGGGTTGATGACCTCCGGTGATAGGAAAATTCCTTACTACAGAGATTGCAGATAACAGTGTTCCTATCTACAGTTCCGTCTGGGAGTTGTTTAAACTTGAATTTTCCATTCACGTGGGCCGAGCAGCATCTTCTCGTCTGCCTCCATTTTGTTTCAACGCAAATGACGCACCGGGTCAAAGGGCACTATAGATGCGTGATTAATCGGCGTTAATTATTTTGACGCGTAATTTTTCTGTGATTAATTAATTGAAATTAACACGTTAATTTGACAGCCCTAATTTCACATCTTGTTCTAAGAGCAGCACTGACATCTGCCAGACACATTTCTCCTCTGAAACCAAGCATACCAAAGAAATTGGAGAACAAGAGTACAAATACTGGAATAGAAATGAATGTGCTGGACAGATCCTTGTGCATCTCCTGGCAGAGAGAACTGAGTCCTAGCTGCTCCGCGCGGCCGCGGTCCAGCCCGCCTCCGCCACATTAGTCCTCTTATACAACCTGCCGTTCAGCCATCTAAAAATACCCTGGAACAACAACCACTTGGCGCCATTACAGACTCATTGATGCTGTTTGGCCGCCATTCTACACACGCAGGCAAGACGAGGCAGGCACCAACCAACCACACCGCATATAACCAAGTCTCGGGTTTTCGTACAAGATATCAGATGGCAATGTTTTTCAGGTTTACATCCTGCATCAGTATGATGGCTCGCTCAGGTCATATGATGTGGTTTATTCAGAGGAAGAGAAGGGCACTTCACATTTCCCTCTCACAGTGCTCGTAGCTTGAACCAAGGGCTTTATCTGTTGCTCTGTATCACAACCACGCCGGCTTTGACTATAGACCATTTTAAACAAAGGCCCTGAAAGAGTCCCAGACACAGGGCTCCGGGTGAATAATCCCAGCCATGGAGACCCAGGCTGCAGCCTCCCTATCATTAGCGTGGCCTAGTGACTGGGAGGCACTAGCGGAGGCTTCCGTTACCCACAGGACTTAATTACCGCATTGTGCTGCCGTCCCTGAGGATCCACAGGCACTGATCCGAAGAGCGCTTAGCGGAGCGACCCGGGAACTGCCTTTAACGCCTGCTAAACTCCCCCGGTCCGTTTGCAGATGAGGCCATGTGTGAATTGTGGGTGTACTGGGCCCTAGTAATACTATGTGTCACGAGTTATTGTGGTGGCAAAGCATGCATCTCACTACCCTCCTTTTCTCTCTCTTTCTCTCTCTGTGTGTGGGGGGCATTCCTGTTCTCAGGAGCGTGGCAGTTCCATGGGGAAGCTGGAGCCCATCTCCCCCGTGAGCCCGGCCCAGATGGACCCTGACCTGGATCTGGTGTCCGCCCGCTTCTCAAAGGAGGAGCTCATCCAGAACATGGACCGCGTGGACCGGGAGATCACCATGGTTGAGCAGCAGATCTGCAAGCTCCGCAAGAAGCAGGTATGTGTGTCATCAATCCCTGCGTGAACCTCTGCTGACGACCTGCTCTGCTGGCCGGTTTGAGAGACATCACTGCCATCAAATCTGGTTGGAATGTGGCCATCAATTTAGAACGACGTCATCGTCATTACTTTGAAACATGCTTGACGTCGTCTACCATTGTCGATGAGTCACTACTACATTTGCCTTCCCTTGTTTTTAACGTTTTAATCATCATATTGAAACAGTGAAACTATGAAGGTGTGTGCAATTTATTACTTAATTTCATGCCGATGCAGTACCACTCAAAAGAGTATTACTGGCAATATTAGACATTACTCCCCACTATCATTAACCACTCCTAGTCCTGGTATCTTTCATTCCATCTGGAAAGCCACTCCTCCCTCCAGGAGACTTACACATGATATGTCACAATGCAAATAACTGTTTATCAGAAGAAGCGAAGTAGCAAAACTCTGAACTAGGGATGGGCATTTGAAGAAATTTTCTTGATCGAGCATCGCTAGAGTTATCGATCAATTATCGATTAATCATTAACTTTTTTCTATGTTTTTTTTCTAATGTTTTTATCAATAAAATCTTTATTCCAACAATAATGTATGGGCCAAAATTAATACAATACAGTTAACTTGAAGACCTACAACTGTTTAACAGTTTTAAAATAATAAATACAGGCATTATAGGTTATAGGCCTATGCGGCGCTCGTAAAGTCCGAACAATGCGCCTACAGGCGCTCTTAAAGGTTTGGAAACGATTCAACAAGACTAAATCTGTAGCCTATTCCAATTACAATAAGTAGCGAATTTATCGGACAACAATAATCAAACAAAGGCAGTAGGCTAAAAGTGGGCATTAAACTGTATAACTGTTATGAAAAAAAAGGGGGGGGAAAGGCCGACATATAATGCCTGCAGCCGGCGCGCGGAAAAGGCTCGCAACAAAAAGATGAGCCACCCATTTACAAACAATTGCATGAACTAGTCTATCTAAAAGCAATACCTTATTGAACATATATAAGGCTGGACTTGTTGCTAAAATATCACAGTTTTGGCAAAATGTAACGACTCCAAGAGGCACCAAGCGGAGCGAGAGTCAACACATTAAGAAAGAAAAGAGCGACTCACATACGGTGGTGACTGTCGTCCATAGCATACAGTAACTCCAGCCTACATATTTTTGTTTAGGAATATAAGCATGTTAACATGCTCGGGGTCAGACGCGAACGCAGCCTTGTAACTGTCAGTCCAGCAGCAGAAAACACCCGCTCTGACGGGACCGAAGTTGCGGGGATGCAGAGGTATTGTCGCGCTAACTTTGACAGCCTGGGGAACCTTCTTCCATTCACTTTCCACCAGTCGGCAGGGTTATATTCAATTAAATGCTTCAAGACTCACAGTATGCAACACAACGTCCTTTTAATCGATAACAATATAAATTGATCGACGCATTTCTTAACGATCAATTATCGAGCATCGATTAATTATGCCCATCCCTACTCTGAACCATTAGGAAGGTTTCAATATTAGGACTAAGCAATCCGAGGAATCACCCTAAATTACAAAACGCGTAGCAATGTCGGAAGAGAAACGATTGATTATCAGTTTCCACATCCGAAATAACCATAGCGTCCAACCATATCCAAGTTATATGTAGACATTTGAATACTCTTTTTACACTTTTACACCCCAATGCGTGGACATTTTAAGCACTTTGCAGTGTTGGCGCCCGCATTGGCTTGGCATAACAGTGACGTGTAGATGGTAGATCCACGATTGTGTTTCTTTACCCCAGCACAACATTTCCCAGCCAGGCGTCTGCTGGCATCGGCTCAGTGAGAAATGCTTCAGGAGAAGCAGCGCTGTGCTGTAATCGCCGTATTAAAGCCCACTGATTGGCCCTCGCCCAGCGTGCCCGATTGTTCCTTAGTGTTGCCTCTGGGAAGCCAAATGTTCCCCTCTCCTTCCTACCAACAGATCCAGGAAAGTAGGTTAAAAATACTACACGGCTATAAATAACAGCTCCCCCAGGGGTCTGCATGGTTATGGCAGGCCTTTTCAACCACCGCTATTCCTCCCTTACAATCACTTTTTATGTAAAAAAAACTTGGAAGCCTGCCAAATTTCTTTAAGTGGGAAGCCACTAAACACCTACTCTCCACTGGCCCTCCCCCTTCCATTGCATCCCCCCCTCCCCATGCCAGCCCATTTGATGCCTGTTTCCTTTGGCTGCCCCTCAGAATACATAAATCCAGGCCACTTGCAGCGGCGTTGTTATGAGGGGAGCACTCAGTTCTGGCAACAGGGTCCAAGAGGGTAAGGGGTGTAGGAAGTGGTGTTTGAACTGTTTAAGATTCTGCCAAGAGACCCCATCGTTTTTCCTTGACTGTGCTTTTTAAAAGATCTACACCAGTCCATTTCAAATCAAATGGATTTCCTCCTCCCGTCTGTCTTAAGTCGCAGCAATAATTCTACACCTGCAATGTTAAAGTGGCGTGGTCAAACTTTATTTAAAGTGGTGTGGGGGACACTGGGGGGCTGGTGTGGCTGCCGGGGGGCTTAGCTTGCTGTCAGCCTGGGTTGTGTCAGCCAGCCCTCCTAGTGGCTGGGTTGTCTTGATTTACTCTGGTGGGCTCTTGAGTAAAAGCCCACCGGGGAGGGGGGGGGGTGGGGGCTCTTTGTGGAATGTAGGAACCCCCGACACCACCAGAACCATTCCTCTCCCCGGCAGAATGGGTGGCCTCTCGGGACCTGTGTGAGTGTACAGTAGCTTTCAGTATGAGCAGCAAGCTAATCTCAGTCAAATGCAGGGTTATCCTGGCTCAGAAGGGGAATTGGGGGTAGGGGTGTGTGATATGACGATATTGGATTGTGAAAGATACAATGTCTGTACCATCCACCAATACAGAGAGATGGTTAGAATGTGCACTGTAGCGCAGTACTATCAGTTAAAGTTCCATGGCATTTACAAACACCAAAGTAAACCTCTTTATAAGAGTTATTAAAGATTGTTATTGTTATTATTATTGGGCGTCCCGGACACCTTTAGTATAACGCAAAACTGTGGATGGTGTAACTCCGTTTGAGCAGCAGTTTATTTTTGGTCTTGGCGTCAGAGTGCGGGTTGTGCTTCTCGGACACTTATAGTATAACGCCATGGTGTGTGGCAGATTTCATGTACAGCATAGCTAATTATAACACTCGTACACGACAACGGTACTATTAGAAGTAACATTAAGTTGCCGTGGATCCTAACCCTCCCTCCTAAAACTCTCATCCCAAAACAGATGAATCTTTTAAATTTCGTAATGTTCTAATTCAGCAGAAACAGCGGGTTCACACTTTATACTTTAATGGTGTGTTGGTTCACCTTTTGTCTTCACATCTGTTCATCACAAAACCTGCACCGCTAGAAAGAATGTAGAAGCATTAGACTGATTGCAAATTAAAAATACATCCTCGTGAATCAAGCGTTCTAGTGAATTGTAGAACAGTGTATACAGCAGTGGAGGCTTCTCCAGTGAGGAGAGGGAGGAAGATCCTCCTTAAAATTGTTGAGAGCAAAAAAAGTAGATTGTCCAGACTACTGTAATGAATCAATGCCCTTAATTAGGACTACTTTAATGCCTTTGTTTATGTAATGTTTGTTTCCCTAGGTAAAGGGATATTAGCCTCGCTGTGGAGCAGCCTGGAGGGAGGGGTTATCCCCTCAAGTCTAGGCTACGAAAACCAACAAACTCGCTCAGTCGTCTGCCTCATTTCCACCGAGCGGTGCGCTACTGGTTGTTGCGGTACACTGCGGCTCTGTTCGCTTATATAAATATTGACGAACAGAGCAACGTTTCCGTTGCCCGCGGCCGGGCTGCGGAGCCTGCGGCCGGGCTGCCCGCGGCCGAGCTGCGGAGCCCGTGAGGAGGATTGACTCGATCTATAAATGAAGTCCCTCAATCTTAATCGGCTTAACACCATGACCAACATTCTGAAACACCCGTGAGCATCCACATTTGCCTCAAACAATGTTAGGCTTACAGCCCATGAAAATAGTTGTGAAATAGTGTTCTTGGTGTTCTTTTAATTTTTTGTTACTCTGACCGTTCCGTTTGATATTGTGGTAATAGCCAGGCTAATTCGTATCCACAGTACAGTACTGACCTGTCTGTTCAATGTATAATACGATTGTTCTGGTCCGGTGTGTAAATAATGTTTCCTGACAGGACATTCTTCTTTGCTAGCCAAAGACTGTTCTTATCCATAGCACTGACTGTAGTTGGCGCCTGGTTGGCTACTAGTATGTCTACAAAGTATCGCCACCCAATGGGCTGAAGACCACATTGCATCCAAAATTACTTGTGTAGCTTAGGGTTGATAATGTTGATAGGTGATATTGGCAAATCATAAGATCCCGATATTTCATTATGAAGATGAAGATATTTTCAGATATTTTCAGACTGCATCAAAGATATCTTCTGACATAGAAATTAACTTGGATCAGCAAGTTCAAGACTGGTCTTGATTGACTGGTCTTTTGTAAAAGAAAATAGCAAATTGTCATCAAAGGCTCACAAACATTAACAAAATCTATCAGAAAAAAATAAATTCTTTAAACTTGAACAAAAAATGAATAACAATAGATAAAATAATAAAATGCAAAAATGTGTGATCAGAAAATCCTCAACGGTTTTACATGAAGAAAAAAACGATGTAATGTTTTTGATCTGCAAAAAGTTGATTCAAATCATCAGGTAAAGGCTCTGTATTCCTTCCTCCCGGACGTTGGAGGGCATCTGTGTGTCACTGCGGTCATCCTGCCTGTCGCCCGTCTCCTGCCTGGCCCATACGGCGAAGCCTAGACGGCTAAGCCTTTAATTATCGGACTAGGGGTATAGTAGCACAACTATTGTTAACGCTGGCATTCGTAAACTAGCAGAAAGGTCCTGGTGCGGCGGCAGGCAGTGGTTTTGTTGACGGGCTTATGCGCTAACCTGTTCATTAACTTGGCCCCAGAGAGCTAAGCCTCATTTATAGTTGCTGTGTATGAACCGCACCAGCCAGCTCCAAATTGAGGTGACGTAATCCCAGCCAATGAATTGCTCACCCCTGAGGTTTTGAGGCTCTGGGAGCAGAAGGCCTGAGTGTTCTTGAGGGATGATGGAAAATCCATTGCAGCATACAATACCAGGAAATACTTTTGAAACCAATAAACTAGTTGATTCTTCCTAGAAAGTAAATGTGCTGTTGGTCATCCCCTAAGAATAACATCAGCTTGTCGTTCGCAAGAGTGTTTGGGATATATAATAAGACCACGCTATAATAAGACTGAATCTCCACCTCCGTCTCCTCTCCTCTGATTCCTACGTAGAGTGGGTGGTGAAGCAGCGCGTCTAAAATAATAATGTGATGTGTAGTGTGTATTTCTTCCGCATTAAAAAACGTAACAAGCATTTGAATCCTGCATTTACCTTTGAATATACCCACCCAACCAAGGAATATCCAAATATTCGGGATAGCACTACAAGGTGACCGCACAAGGCCCTGTGGTGTGCTGCCAGTAGAGAAAAATTGCACATCTGACAGTTTCCCCCCCTTACATTTTGAGATCTGCCCATAAGGAAATCCAAAATCCCTGTGATTAGTTATGATTCCAAATCAAATCGCTCCTTTAGATGGATTAATGGGTGGATCGTATGAAATGCAGCTGCATAGTTTTAAAGCGAGTATGAAATGTATTCAGCTTGTTGGCTGAGGAAAGGCACAACCTCTCGGCTGGACAGGAGTCCAATCCCTTCACTCCTTTAAAGGGGGCATTGGCTACTATCTTCACGCCAGCTCATGCAGCCTAAGCGCTGCTTAAAGTCATGCTATGCTGGGCCTAGTCTCCGTACTGGCATTTGTCCTTGTAGACCTCCTACCCTCGTCTGGGGGTCCTTCGTGTCCCCTCAGGCATCCCTCTTTTTCTCTTTTCTCAAGCTCGCGTTAGCCTTTAGAAAAAAACTGTTTGTTTAAGGGTACAATTACTAAAATCACCCATTATGAACGTAATCAAATTCTTGGGTATTACTTGGGTGTCTACGTTTTCATCTGAATTCACTTTTAGATGTATCTAAAAAATATAATGACGACTATCTGTGGAACATCATGGGAGGGGAGGAGGTGGCACTGATGAACTCAATACCAGGGGTTCAGATGTTCTTCCGCAGCAGCGTTGATCTGCACCATTTGTCATCCGTCATGATGCACCGCCCCCTCCTTGTTCCTGGCCTCCGTGCGCTCTGCATCAGCCCTTGCGTGGGATAGTAGATCCATCTGGACTACGCCAGCGTCTGGCCCAGTCTCCCTACGACAGTCTCGAGGGAGAGATTGGGCAGGCTGCATTGTATTCTTACGAGTAGCGAGTGTTGGTTTGAAACTCGTCCACTTTTCCTTTCATCGGTTTAACGTTAATAATGACAATGTTTGGGAGCAGCACTATTATTTTCTTGTTTTTGATCTTTACTCTTGTCCACTTGTGTCCGTCATAAAAACATTGTAATCTCCGCAGTGATGTTTGCCCAGGGCTTATTCATATCACCTGAGTCAGAGCTACACTGCAGGTGGAAGACTCTTCTGTAGCTCTGTTTATATGATTTGCCAGCTGGTTCACCTGCAATGTTGACCGCAAACAAACAAACTCCTAAAAAAAAAAAAAAACAACAACATGTTGCTTTGTATTCCAATGCACAGACAAGCACGTCAATGTTGATGGGGGGGGGATGTTTAAAAGGTTATTGAGTGCGTGTGTGTGTGTACATGTGTATTCATGTGTGTGTCTATGTCCGTGCCTTGCAGCACCAGTTGGAGGAGGAGGCTGCGAAGCCCCTGGAGCCGGAGCGGCCCATCTCCCCCCCCCCCAGCGAGGCCAAGCACCGTAGCCTGGTGCAGATCATCTACGATGAGAACAGGGTAGGACCGCACGCACACGATCCAGCCTCTGCTTCTCTCCGTCTCAAACCCTGTGTGTGCTCAGAGCCACAGCAGTGTATCATCAGTGCTGAGGATATTGAGTTGGTGTCAGGCCTTCCCAGAGCGCATCCCCCTCCCAGCGGGGCTCCTCTGCTTGGGAAGCGAAGGAATATAGTGTGCGTTGGTGTGTGTGTGTGTGTGTGTGTGTGTGGGGGACGACATTTGAAATAATATATTCTAAAGGAGCCTATGCAGACAATGGTGGGGAAGTCCTCTTACGCTTGGTACACAAACCTAACCCTTTTTTTTTGGGTTTTGGGCCCCATATCCCTCCTACGACTCTCGTCGACAAGTCACGAGTCTTCAACTTTTTAAGCCTGACTATCCTGGCTATCCTGGTTTGGGTATTTTAAGATTGTTTTTTACTACCCCAAAACCAATTGGGGCCGCACCGTTTTGAAATGGCAAATACTAAATGTTTAATATTTACCATCTGATAATCTGTAGTGTTCGGGACTCTCTGAGGACATCAAGTACGTAGTTCATTGATTGTCAGGTGGAAAAACGATCGACAATTGATAGACACTCAAGTGCAAAAGCTTACATAGCTATAGTAGGATGGCTACCAACTGTTTGTTAAAACTAAAAGTTATTGATAATTTCCGGCATTGAAAATCAGGACAGGGATCGCTCAGAAATAGATTTGGATAGTATGGGGTGTTCTGCTTGCAAAAACGCAAAAACGTTGCCTTCTGCACACTTGACAACTGATACACTTCACTTTATTCTCATCTATTTGTGCCAGGCATTAAGCTTGCGTTTGTTTATTTTGTAACTCAGAACGAGGAACCTCTACTGAAAGTTAGTCCCATAGGAATTTACAGCGAATGTGTTTGTGTGTGTGTACTCTCTTTGCTGGCATTTTTAGCACCGTATTCCTGAGACATTTACACACCAAACTTAAGTATCCTCATATTCTAAGTACAGAAAAGCTGCCCATAAGGGAGCTTAGACGTGTGCATTGGTTGGAGTGAAGTCTGGTTTTGTACCCACTGGAAAAGGGCTTGCTGTGCCTGCTAAGTGGGCCGATATCGATGCTCTTAGTCCACCTAGTGGTGAGACTCAAACCACTCCTTTCATCTTACATGGCTTTACATAGCTCTCTCTCTCTGTCTGTCTCTCTGTTTGTGTCTCTCTCTCTCTCTCTCTGTTCGTCTCGGTCTGTGTCTCTCCATCTCTGTCTGTGTGTGTGTGCGCTGGGATAGTGTTGGCCTCAGACTCAAAAAGGAATAAGTTAGGCTCTTTGAAGGCGTCCCTCGTGACAGACGGGGAGAGCAGTCCTTCACTGGTTATACCCACCCCCCCCTCTGAGAAGACCCTCAGGTGGAGGTTTCTTGGTGGTGGACAGAGAAGCAAGGCATGCACATGGTTGCTCTGGGCAACAAGCTACTTTATTATAGTCAAGGACCGAGCATTGCTGAAAGAGGTTCTGGACGACCTCTGACCCTCTTTACTCATTCCTCTTACTTAAAGTCCCCAGCCTAGAACGTGCATTAGAGGATCTGTGTATAGCATAACAAAGTCTGAATAACGTAGTCTTTGTAATGTATCACAAGAAATATAATATTAGTCTAGTTTGTGCTGCTATGCTGCTATTTAGATAACGTTGCCATTGCATAACATAAATCTTTATTGTTGCCAGATCTTATTTTTGATGTTCAGTGCTGCTTATATTCTGCTCATTTGCAGACGCCCTTTCCATCTTTAGAAAGTAATCAAATGTAAGAAATGTTTGTGAACGTGCCGATACGATCACTCCATAAGCATCCCGTTTTTGTTTGATCAGATGCCAAATGCACTAAAGAAGTACATTTCAACCATTTCTGGTACGTATTTCTGGTGCAGACTTTACTCTTGCTATACTGCTATACCTGCAGGGCCTCGTGTGATTAGTGTTCAAAAGAACCCATCCATCCTCAGAGCAAAGCCTCACAAAACATACTAGTTTTGTTTTGCTCGTCAGGCGAGCAAAACAAAACTAGTATGTTTTGTGATTGAGACTATCAATTTTCGGTTGAATATGCTCACAGCGCCGTGTTTGAACCTTGCCGACAAAGAAGGGGCCAGCAGTTAAAATGACCTCCGTTCATGCTTTGTTTGAAGGCCTTGGGTTATGTAGTGAGTTTGCGGATGGCCCCTGAAGACGTCTGTACTGTTATATCTATAAACAAATCCTGTGCACGTTAATTTCTCATGGTCGTATACCATCACCACTGAGACCATTATCACCCACCGTGTGTGTGTGTGTGTGTGTGTGTGTGTGTGTGTGTGTGTGTGTGTGTGTGTGTGTGTGTGTGTGTGTGTGTGTGTGTGTGTGTGTGTGTGTGTGTGTGTGTGTGTGTGTGTGTGTGTGTGTGTGTCAGTCAGCACCTGGCTGTAATTACTCCAGCCCTCCCATTGGGCCCTATGCTTTTGTCAGGGCGGTGTCGTGTGTCCCTTGGGGGCCCGCTGTCACCGGACCAGCTCTCCCTGACAGTGATACAGCCACCCCACTGATGGCCCTTTGTCAGAAGTCCCCGCGGGGCTGGGGCCCCAGCGCCCTGTGACAGCAACACGAACCCCCCAGCACACGGCCTGCCCGGCTGGCTTTCCTCAGAGCCCTCTGGAGCTCTCCGTCCTTGCTGCAGTAAAACACGACCTGCCGCTACAGCCTTCGTGGTTTTATTGCACATGTTCTTCATCGGTTTCTATTAGTCATAGTTCCATAACGTCAACCCTTGTTTCAGCAAATTGTCAGTTTCCACCTTTGTGTTGACTTTATCATATTTGAAAACGTTGAGGTGTAGCCTCTGGCAGGGGTCTTTATGTGACCCTCTGGTCCGGACCCTGTCATCCTGCCTCACCACTGTTGCTCAGCTTCGCCACTGTTTACAGGAAGCGCCACCACAGCTGTGGGAACTTCTTCACTTAATTGCATTTTTATCAGAATCGCGGCGTTGTCCTCGGCAATTGGTAATCGTGAAAAGTTAAAATTTATATAGGAAAAAATGCACGGCTGTTGCATAAAAAATAAGTTTAATTGCTGTAAGTCATTTCTATTATCTATGATACTCTCCTGTAGTATCATAGATTATATGAAAAAAGTTATTTTTCACTTTTCCTCTATGTATCCCC
Source organism: Gadus macrocephalus (assembly GCF_031168955.1). Taxonomy (NCBI): domain Eukaryota; kingdom Metazoa; phylum Chordata; class Actinopteri; order Gadiformes; family Gadidae; genus Gadus; species Gadus macrocephalus. Next base: position 21,897,173 of record NC_082387.1, read on the forward strand.
CATTCAATATTACACATGTCCCGATCTTAGTCAATGAGGGAATGGCGTGGTGCTACTGCCATGTATGGTCAGTCA
>NC_082387.1:21902247-21959747 GCF_031168955.1 Gadus macrocephalus
AATTTAAAGAGCACTGAACCAATTAGATTTGATTGTATGGTACGTGCTGACCAATGCCACGCCTCGTTCATCTTGGTGCTGGAGATCTTACTGGTTTCGACCCTTGAGCTTCGGCGGCTATTATATTAACCTCCTAGCTGCTAAACTATCTGGCCCCGTTTCTCACCTTTTGTTTAGAATTGTTCTGCAGCGAACAATATTGGAAGAATATTACATAACAAAATGACTCCTGATTTCGATTTTTAGTTGCAGTATGTTGCAGGTGTAACACAGGAGACCATATCTGTGTAACTCAGGGTTTCAGAGGATGACTTCAGGGCTGGACTTGGCATCACACAGAGGAATGCTTTTCAACTTAACGGTCTAGCGATTCAGATCATATTATACCGATAGGGGATATCGTAGTCGACACAAGAATCCCTGTGCTTCTTAAGGGTGCCCCACGCTGTTTACGCTGTATAAAATGACAGCCCCACGATGTATTCCACTACACACATCTGCTCTGACGGGGGGGTTTGCCTCGGCTGCGTGGGGGGGGGTTCCTCTCCCCGTTGACGCAAGAGAGCCAGTGTGTTTTGGACTAAGGGTTTGTTGTGACAGATTAAAAAGACATGTTGGCAGCAGCGGGGGGGAACGCTTATCCCAAGCCTCGGCATTAGATGAGCGCTAGACGCACACACCGAGAAGTGAGCGCCCTCCCTCCCCCACCCCATGCCAGCCGTGGCGCTGAGCTGGAGAACTCCCCAAACCTAACCGGGCAGAATGACTCATGTAGAATCTGATTATGTCATTCAGCGGGGAAAGTGACCTTACCATAGATAGAATAACAATCAGCAGTGAGACTCGGTCTTCCAGTGGAGGGAGAGACGGATCTGCCAAGCAGATTACTGGCCCTGGCCTTGATTTGAGGGAGCTGCCTGTTCCCAAGGCTTGGACCCGCTTTACAAGTCTGGCGTCTCTCTCTCTCTCTCTCTGTCTCTGTCTCTGTCTCTGTCTCTGTCTCTCTCTCTCTCTCTCTCTCTCTCTCTCTCTCTCTCTGTGTGTGTTGCCATCGATCACTCCCTCATCTGTCTCACTCTGCACAAACCTCGCTAAAGTAAACTATTGAGATGTAATGGATTTTACGAGTGGCATCCAAGGACATGCCATACTGTGTTTATTTGAGAGCACAGTGCATGAGTGTTTACTTGGCATATGCAAGCTGGATGCCGTGCGTGGCGTTGAAAGCATTTTATTTTTCAAAATGAAAACCTGTGAACTTTTTAAAGGAACGGCTCGTATTTAGGTTGAAGAGACGGTGACATTTCACACATGCTCGCTTTCTCTCTCCCCTCCCCCGCTCTCCTAAAAGAAACCAGGCCATGAGGAAGAAACTCATCCTGTACTTCAAGAGGAGAAACCATGCTCGGAAGCAGTGGGTGAGTACAGAGCACCGCCGCATCCTTTGACCCCCCACCAGCCCCCTATTCCGTACGTCTGACACACCGTAGAAAGAGCACACGAGAACTGCGCTCCGATGCACACGGGCTGCTCGGAGCTCTCGTCCCGACTCCCCGAGGGCTGAACTGGAATGGCCTGTGGTGTGTGGATAGCATGGACCTTTTCTTTCCCTGATTTATTTTGATTTTCGATCTAAAGGAGTTTCAGCAAAACATGAATGGACTTTATATAGCGTGTGTGTGGAAGCTTGCTGCCGCTAATCGAGTCACTCGGAGTCAAAGGGCGGCGCTATAAATAAAGAATGGATCGATGAAGCGAGCTCCGAGACCCCACAGACAGGCAAACCTCCAACCCAGCACTTTTCTTATTACAGAAATGAAAGATTTATAGAAATTGAGCGCAGAAACAGTGCATTAGACTCTACAGATACACTGTTCAGCAACTGCGAGTGTGATAATGTAGATGTATTACTTGAAAGATGCAGACAAGCCAAGTTCCTCGCTCTAACACGGCGAGGGATGAAGCAGCGAGAGATGCAGCCCACACTAGTGTCCAGCCTCCTCTCCTGCTGTGTGTAAACTCCGGAGGGGGGGGGGGGGGGGGGCTGGAGGGAGGAGGCTGGCAGACAGACCACAGGGAGACCGGTGCTTTGAGAGGCTTTCAAGGCTCGTATCTCCTCCAGGGTTAATGGGCTGCTTTACGGCCTGCGTGGGCGTGAACCATCCTGGCTCAAAGCCAAGCCCCCCCCCCTTATGGTGTCAGAATACTAACACCGCAAGGCTACTCTGTCAACAGAACAGTCACATGACAGAACGGAGTGAAGCTAGGACACTGTTAGAAATGATAAACGTGTAATATCCTCGCAATTTGTCACATGCTAAATTAGTACGATGACCTCTCTGCCGTGCGGGGCTCTGGAGACAAGTGTCTGTACGATGATGCTGACCGCTCGCATGCGTCAGTGTTTTAATGAGGCTCTAAAGGGAACGAAGAGAGCGAGTAGACGTGGATGACTTGTGACGGGTGTCCTTGGGCCGTGTTCTGAGTGCCCCCCTCCACTGTGCGCGCGTTACCCCTGACAGGAACAAAAGTTCTGCCAGCGCTACGACCATCTGATGGAGGCGTGGGAGAAGAAGGTGGACCGTATCGAGAGCAACCCGCGCCGGCGGGCCAAGGAGATGAAGGTGCGCGAGTACTACGAGAAGCAGTTCCCCGAGATCCGCAAGCAGCGGGAGCTGCAGGAGCGCATGCAGAGGTGAGGGGTCCCCCGTCTCCTCCCTGGGAGCGTCTCTCTGGGAGGGGGAGGGGCGGGTGCCACGGTCTGAGGAGACCGTGGGGGACGTTGGTCAAAAGTTCACAGCCAAAATAATTTTGATGGAATGTTGCGGACGAAATGTTGCTGACGGAAATCAGTCGGGAAGCGTATACGTATCATGTTAGTAGAATCGCGGGTGAAAAATAAGTCGACCCTCATCCTGTGAAGTTTGTTTATCTATAATGTTTATTCCCAGTGTAATATGAGGAGTGACAGTTTGTGGATGAGGGGTTATTATGATTACTTGGTGTGTCTCGTGAGCCTCTGGAGGGTTCATCAATACTTCTATGCTTTGGAGACGTTTGTTTTTATTGATATCCAAATGGAAACTGTTGAACTGCACTGTTTTGTTCAAAAGCAACCTATATTCACATACCGCAGGTCAACTTTGGCTTGTAGCGCCGACTGCGATGAATGATCAATACTGATGACGGGAGGGCAGTCATTTTTTTCTCTGAATGTAGTTTACCACTACGGCTACAGCAGTGACCAGTGAACAGTGTCCATGGTGACCATGACAAAGATACCTGATCGGTTCAGCTGATTTATGTTTAGGCTAGAGGTCTAGAAAATCGACCGAGAAATTGTGTATTTTGTGCAAAGTCGCGTCGTATGTGTACAGTCCAATTCAGGGCCATGATTTGTAATTATTTTATTAACCTGGAAAAAAATACCAGCAAACAATTGTGTTCGATGTTAAACACCCGAAACGCCAAAGACTTTTTCTTGGCCAAGGTGCTTTTGATGCTGTTGCCTGGTTACCAATCAAATGGTTGCCTGCTTGTTTACCAGTTTCAAGGCACAAGACTAAATATTTTCCACTGGTGATTATTTTATTGCATGTTGTTGCTACCAACATTGCTTATAAGTCAATGACAAAATAATAATGCTTTGACTGATGGACTTAAAGTTGTTTCTGAAATCTTAAAAATATGGTTGATGTATTCTAAACCATTCATGTTGGCCATTTGCTTCGACCGCAAAACCAAGTTCACAACAGGATGGGATCAGCACCATTACATATGAAACCAACTTTTCCTCTGGTACATTGTACTAATGGATTCCAAGGTTGCATGTAGGACCAGTTGGTCTCTTTGAACCCGTTGTTAAGTTAAGCTACCGCACGGCTGGATGTTAACCTGAACCCCCATGTCTCGTGTGTTTCCCCGCCCGTAGCCGCGTGGGGCAGCGTGGCAGTCTGGCATCGTCCGCGGCCCGCAGTGAACACGAGGTCTCGGAGATCATCGACGGCATTTCGGAGCAAGAGGTGAGAGCCCCCCCCCATCCATCCTGTAGCCTCGCTTCATCTCCTGACTCCCGCTTGCTTTCCTCCCTGCAGAACACAGCAGACACATCACACTGTCCAACCCCCTCAGTGGAGGAATTAGCATTTTAACCACATCAAACCAGTGGCTCCTTTTATGAAACAAAGAGCGCTTCTACAGCTAAGTCAAGCACATAAGTAGGCGTGCAAGCTAATGATTCCCTTGGTTGGTGTAGAAATTGTGGCAGTCATGCAAACAGGAACGCACACACACATATAGACACACACAATAATGTGTAGACGTCTTGCTCTTACTTTGAAGGTTGTCAGTGGAGTGGAAATGTTAGTTCCTCGTACGATGCTGTTGCCTTCCTCTCCCAGTGGGCTCGACGCTCTTTGCCTCCACATCACTGTCTCTCCCTGGCTCCCTTGGGTGCCTCTGGACCCCTGCTGTGGGGATCTGTCTGGAATTAATTCAGTAGATCTTGTCTAACTTACAACTTACTCTCTTACATTAGACGTCGGAGCGGTTATTTATTGTTATTTAGTTTTTGATCTTATGATTGTGACGGTTGAAATCAAGAGAGAAACCAATTTCTTATTTTCTGAGCTGAATCCGCTGTGTTTACGCGACAGCCCAGAAACCATTTCCTGTCGTCTCCTGACCTCTCACACACTTCCATGTGCAGAGCTTTACACGGCCAACGCATCGCTGGTTCCTACCAGACACGCGTGCAGTGGAGCACGCCTCGGCCAGACATTTAGTGTCCGTTTGGGTTTGCCTCACACGGGTCTGGCTTTCTGTATCCCCGTCTCCCAAAAACACACCCCTCTCACTCCCCCTCCCTGTCCCTTCCCTCTGTCAGAATACGGAGAAGCAGATGCGCCAACTTGCCGTCATCCCGCCAATGCTGTTCGACGCGGAGCAGCAGCGCATCAAGTTCATCAACATGAACGGCCTGATGGGCGACCCCATGAAGGTGTACAAGGACCGGCAGGTGATGAACATGTGGAGCGAGCAGGAGAAGGACACCTTCAGAGAGAAGTAAGAAAACACAAAACCTCAGCCCCCTTCCCCCCTTGATTTTCCCTTTGCCTTTTGCGGTGGAGCCTCCACTCTTTGGATGAAATGGGTGCGACACAAAGATCCCCACTAGACAACGGAGTGGTGTAGTCGTACTCACCACCATTGTGGGCATGGCTGCTTTTTATTCAGCTCGACAGCCATGGGGGCCTTGAAGCCTTCCCTGTTTAGTGAGGACAGGGAGTGCAGGTGCTTTGTTTGTGCTGTCAAAATGAATCCAGAAGGATTCAGGGGTAGATCAGGGACTCTGCTCACGTGCACACAGCCACACACCAGGGACATCAAGGCCGTCGCAGTCCTTGGGAGACGCCGTCTTATTGCAAAGGAAACGATCAGTGGTACCTGATTTGATGTCTGCTCAGTAATGCTGTGTGTGGAGTCTGACACATTTTATACACGGTTTATTTATAAAGCATTACACTTGCTGCTTAATCTTTATTTTTTTACATTAACTAAAGCTTGATATAATATATTTTATATATATTTAAATGTGGATTCTTATTTTTGGAATATATTTAAATTCAAATACTATTGATTAATAGCATATTTGCCATTGTCAATCATACCCAGAAAAGGATTCGATCAAGATGGTATCATGCATATTACTAAAATATTGAAGCCCATTGTGTTGATATGAAAATTAAAGGGAGTTCTTCTGATCACAATTAAATGTGAATAAAATATTTTTCATGCTGTCATTTCCAAGAGATTGCAGTTTTACATACTGCTCCATGCCCTTTTCGGACCCTCCATAAACAAAAATTTGCATCTTCTAGGGAATAGGGAATAGGGATTAAAAGCTCAGAAGAGCATATGGACCAATTTCGTCTAATTTAATAACCGCAGAAAGCAATGGTGTTCAAAGGATCAGAGTTTTTGCGTGTGTGACTCATCTCTTGTCTGCCCTCAGGTTCATCCAACACCCCAAGAACTTCAGTCTAATCGCGTCCTTCCTGGAGAGAAAGGTACGTTCCCCACGCTCTGTCTCGCTGCTCCCTGGTGTGGGACACCCGTCCAACGCTGTGTTCCCCTGTTTTAGACGGTGGCCGAGTGCGTGCTCTTCTACTACCTGACCAAGAAGAACGAGAACTACAAAAACATTGTGCGCAGGAACTACAGGCGCCGCGGCAGAAGCCAGGTACGAAGCCGCCTGACTGCTGAGATCAAAGTGACATTGTGAGCTCTCCTCAAGGGGGGAAGCCTGTCGCCATGCTGAGCAATGACCAGCAATCTCTCTAACCGCCGCTAGCTCAAGCCGATAAAACTCCCAAAGGATAACTGAGTGCGCTAACACACCGACCTCACCCCCCCCGCTCTGTGTCCAAGGCTAATGTGTTCTCCTTGTCACTCTCCTCTTCTTCCTCTTCCTCTTCTTCCTTCTTGTCTTGTCTGTTTTTTTCGCGGGGATCTCCATGGCTAATGAGCTCCCGGGTAGTGCGTGTGGCGTCGGCCCCCGGGGGCCCCAGGGTTCAGGGCCTGTTAAGCCGCAAGCCGGTGGCTAATGAAATGGCACATTAATTAACTTGTGACCTTTTTCCTCCTGGTGGGCTACAGGTTTGTGCTAATCCCTCCCGGAGTCAGCTTCCGGCTCATTACCTGATTCCCCCCCCCCCCCCTTCATGTGTAGCCACGCCCCCTGGAATCAATACCCCACTGTCAGAGAGAGAGAGGGGGTGAGAGAGAGGGAGGGAGAGAGCAGACAGAGGGAGAGCGAGCATGAGAATGTACGTTTGAACATCCCTAGCCGCTTCACCGTAATGGCGTTGTCCGAGAGTAGACATAGCGAGTAAAGGCTTCAGGCGGAGGCGAATGCCCACCTAGCCTTACTGAATCCCCCCTGCCCCCCCCTAGCCCACACAGGCAAGAGCCCCAGCCCTGCTGCTCCTTACCACTTCACCGTGTTTTTGGTTTGGATCAGACCAGGTCAGCTATTAGATCAGCACGGGCGGAGCGCGCTAGCAGTAAGTGTGTTTGATCACAGCGGAAGGTGATGGAAGGCCCAGCGTTCAGCAGTTTCTTCAGGGGCCGGGGGGGGGGGGGGCTTTCCCTTCCCTTCTAATGGGTTTGATTGGTTTTCTGGCAAATTAATCCAGAAAGAGTGGAGGGGCGAGAGAGGCCGTACCCGTATATATTAGGGAGAGAGGTGGTAAGACTGCTCACTCTCTTTCTTCTCTCAGTCAATCTTTTCTGGGTCTCCCTTCAACACCTTTTCCTTTTTGAAATGGCGTCGCCACAGGGGCCATATGTCAGGCGTCCTTTGAGTTTGACCTTCAGTGCGGTATGATGAGGATGGCACAGCTAGAAAGCAAACGTCTGGCAGACTTAAAGGAGACGGTAAACAATGTGTGCTAATGGCCAGGCCCTAGGAGGACTAGGGGTGTGAGTGCTTCCTGTGTGTCTGTGGGACTGGCTGCCGGTAGTAAGGCCAGGCCTCAGTCTTCTACTCATCTGGTTCCAGACAGTCAGGAAGTTGATGGGGAAGTGATGTGAGCACTAAGAAAGTCTGTGTAGGCCTCGTCTGTTTGGGGAACCAATTTAAAACACCAAGCCAACATCCCTTATCGGTCTCATCACCTTTTTGGTTCTTCCTTTCCTCTGTGAGTGTTTGTGTGCCTAAGATGTGTCTTTTTGTCCCCTTTGTGTGTGTGTGTGTGTGTGTTTGTAGTTTAATGTGTGTGTGTTTGTGTGTAGGTTTATGTGTGTGGCGTGTGCCTGTGTCTGCCTCTCTGGTGTATCCGGTTTCGTGGGGATCATGTTTGAAGCGTTGTCTTCTTGTTGTCTTGGCCCCTCTCGCAGCATGGCCAGCAGCAGCAGCAGCAGCAGCAACAGCAGCAGCAGGTGAGCCGCAGCAGCCAGGAGGACAAGGAGGAGAAGGAGAAGGAGAAGGAAGGGGAGAAGGATGAGGAGAAGGCCGAAGCAGACGACAAGGAAGATGGAATGAAGTGAGTCCTGTACCGTACCGAGAAAGAGGGAGATCGCGTCGCTCTCTCTCACTCTCTCTCTCGCTATCACTACCTAGGTTCGGTCAGATCAATGCTGCTGTAGTTGATTCAGAACAAAAGACCGATGGCTGTCTAACTTTCGGTTTGTACGCAGTACGATTTTCTGAGAAAGTCTAGAGAACATTTGGGAACAAGGGCGTACTCGGGTTGAGACGAGGCTGTTCAGACACTCTGTTGTTGTTGTTGTTGTTGTTGTTGTTGTTGTTGTTGTTGTTGTTGTTGTTGTTTTTAACATTGTTCAAGGTCCAGCCTTCAGCAAATGAGCTCGAGGAAGTTATGCAGATCAGCTCAGCAGGAAGCGGTTGCACAGATGGTTTTGTTTATCCCCATTGAGTGGAGGCCTCATAAAGACTTTTAGCAGTTGTAATATCGATGGACTTTGCTCTTGTCAGAGAGTACATCCGTGCGAAGGAGACGGCATTAAGTGTTGAATATTTAAAGCAGCGGTCACCCCCTCAAACATCAATGACAACCCCTGCCCCCACACCAGCACCAGCACCTATGTAGTTATTTTAAAGCCCTCCTGCAGGACACACTATTTATCAGACGGAGGTGGTGACGGTGATGAAGCATTCCTGCCCCCGCTGCCTGCACCTCAGGGCCCCGCCACGGTACCCCCTGTGGCCCCCTGCCATCCCCCCTCCTGCCTGTCAGCCCTGCCACAGCTGGCTCCCCTATATTTAGTGTGCAAGCAGCTTCTCTCAGCAAGATTAATGGATGCGGGTGGGTTTGGGGGGGGCGGAGATGAATGGAGGAGCAGGAGGTTCAGCTTCACTCGCTCGTCTCCTGGCAGGCCCATGTGCTGACACTGAATATATTACCTGGCAAAAACACACACACACACACACACACACACACACACACACACACACACACACACACACACACACACACTTCTTCTTCTTCACACTGGACTTTGTGTGTATGTGTGTGTCTACTTGGTCTGAGATCTCCTTTTTTATTTTTTTAAGTAAAGCAGCGACTTATATCCCGGTTCTACGAATCCAAAATTGTCACTTGGGCTTACCTTCCGGAGTGGCTTATAGGTAGGTTTTGCAACCACAAAGACGCCGTTTTCGGTGATTTGAGTTTGAGTGATAAAACATGAAGTTCCTAATGCCGTCACGTTGTAAAGCCCATATGCTCATTTACACTAGAGGTCTGCATAAAAGATGAATTCCTAAAGATATAAACATTGGCATCCCTTCATAACTGACAAAAAAAACAATGAAGACAGCTTTCCACAATGTGCTCTCAGATTATGAACGATAGTTCAAAGCATCTGCGTCTAAATGAATTGCTTCAAAATAAAGGATGCCTTGTTTTCTAATTCTGTCAAAGTTCAGATTTTACTAGAGCTTGAATCTTCATTATCTCCAATCACACACCAAACCTCACTCAAACATCAGTTGATCGGCTACACGGCGCGGTCCCCAAAGAATACTGCTACTAGTTAAACTATTTGGTTGCGGTTTCAGGCCAGCGTTTGGCACTACATGGGAGCATTTGGATTGTGGGCCAAGATGCGTTATAAGATGCGGCTTATACCACAGAGCGTCTTTTTTTTATGGTAATTTGACGTACGACCCAATTTTACCACTCCTGCAGCTTATAAAAAATGTGGCTTCGTTTTGAAAAAATACGTTCTTTATCTTTATTTAAAACCCTTTTCCTACACATCAAACACTGGACACTAAATCGCCATCGTGACGTACTGGAAGTTCTTGATTTTAAACTCATCTTTTAGACTCTCTTTGAAGGAAAGGTGTGGAGTAGCTTTAAGACCATCAAACGTCAACACACAACAGGCTTTTGTTTTTCTCCAGCGTCTGGAAGAACAAACCTTCCGATGACAAAGGAAAGCCCCCTAAACGTGCTGTGTTCTCCCTGATGCTATGGCTCACCGCCTCCCTCTCTCCTCTGCTTTTCAACCCCCGCAGGGACGACACTTCCGGGGAGGACGGCGAGGACAAGGAGCCCGCCGTGACCGTCAAGGGCCGGCGCACGGCCAACAGCCAAGGCCGCCGCAAGGGCCGCATCACACGCTCCATGACCAGCGAGGTGGAAGAGAGCACGGCGCCGCCGCTCAGCAGCGAGCTGGGTCAGTACCGCCGCCGCCCCCCCCCTGTGAAGGGGGAGAGCTGTGAGGCCGTTCGGCCTCTCACTCTGGCGCGATGCAAAGTGTTCACCATTCGATGAGGGCAGGGTGATTTACAGATTGGAAAGTGTGTGGTAAATAAGTGATTTTGGAATGCACCTTTGATCCATGCACAGGCCCGCTCAGCCTAACTTGTGTACACCTTCTGTCAAATAGTAAACGTGCTGCATGCATGTATGTATGTATGTATGTGTGTTTGTGTGCGCGAGTGTGTGTTTAGTGTCCGTATATATGTGTCCGTGCGTATATGTTTGTTTAACTAGTAACCACACACTCCAATGTGGTAGTCCTGTCCCAACCCACAAGAGGGCATAAATATGTATGTGTATAGATGTGTATAGATATGTATATATATATATATATATATATATATATATATATATATATATATATATATATGTATGTGTATATTTAGCTAGAAACACACAAACACGTACTCCATTCTGGCAGTCCTATCCCAAACCACAAGAGTGCACTGTGGCTCCTCCAGCCTTATCTAGGTCACTCGTGCACATTCAACTCCTACCCAGTTCCTGTTCTGTGAGAATTATCAAATCATAGCAGAGACGTGCGCTGCGACATCGCTGTTGGGAAACGGGCATAATGAGGTTAGCTTAAATCATGTAACCGCCGGCCAAGAGACAAACACAGGATGTTATTTCGGCTCTGCTTTAAGATGTCACAGTTTGCTTCCACAAACACCCCCTGCTCTCCTCTTTGTTGTCACCAAGTGTCCAGTCAGCATTGCGCATGTCGTAGTCTCACCGCAGCCTATCAAGGGACTCGCTCTTTCAGCAGTTGCGTGCGTGCGCGCGTGCGTTCGCGCGTGTGTGTGTGCGCCCCAGCAGCTAGCGCCAGCAGTCCTCCTCAGACCTGCATTTGTTTTAGAACTCTGTTTTGTAACACGTGTAATCATTAATTAGCAGTTTAGTTTCCGACCCCTGGCTCTCTGCCATCGGCTTCTTAACTGGCATTTGCTCAGGTTCTGCCCCCTCTTTACCCCCCCCCCCGAGACCACCACCTTCCTCTTTTGCCCCCTCTCTCTCGCTCTCTCCCTGTCACTCATTTAACTGAATGTGACAAGCAATCTTACCCCCACCTCCCTCTTCTCCTCCTTCTTCTGTCCTCTCGCACTCACTCACTCTCTTTCCCCTTTCAGGCAATCAGGAGATGAATGAGAGTTCTCGCTGGACCGAAGAAGAGATGGAGACCGCCAAGAAAGGTAATTCAAAAAAGCGCATTTGATATAATGCGCTGCCGACGCCGCTGTTGGAATGATAAGAGTGATTGTGAGTCGTTCAACATGGAGTTAGGGGAAGAAGAAAAGGCAGAGGCAACAGCCGCAGTTTGCTGACTTTGCGTGCGCTTGTTTGAAAGCGCTGCGGACGGACTTCCTGTGAGCGACGCAGCAGTCGCCACGTGGTGCTTGGAGCACGTGGTGGTTATCGGGTCACATGTGTCTGGAGTCTGGGTCGCTCTCTCAGGCTTTCTGTCTCCCTCCCGCACTCTGTCTCGCTCAGGCGCTCTCTCTCTGTCTCTCTCCCTCGCTCTCTATCTCAGGCTCTCTGTCTCTCTCCATAACTCACGGTCTCTCTCCCTAACTCACGGTCTCTCTCCCTAACTCACGGTCTCTCTCCCTAACTCACGGTCTCTCTCCCTAACTCCCTGTCTCTTCCCTAACTCCCTGTCTCTTCCCTAACTCCCTGTCTCTTCCCTAACTCCCTGTCTCTTCCCTAACTCTGCCTCACCCTAACTCTGTCTCTTTCCCTGACTCTGTCTCTCCCAAACTCACTGCCTCTCTCTCTAACTCATTGTCTCTCACCCTAACTCTTTGTCTCTCTCATGTCTATGTGTCTCCCAAACTCACTTTCAATCTGTCTGTCTCAGGCATTTTGTCTCTACCTAGATCCCTGTTTCTTTCCCTAACTCACTGTCTTCGCTCTCACTCTCTGTCTATCGCCCTCACTTTCTGTCACTATCAGGCTCTCTGTCTCCCTTCCTTACTCTTTGCCTCAACCTAACTCATTGTCTCTCTCTCTTACTGTCTCTCCCTAACTCATTGTCTCTCTCTAACTCATTGTCTCTCTCCCTAACTCATTCTCTCTCCCTAACTCTCTAACACTCTCTATCTCTCTCCCTAACTCTCTGTCTCTCTCAGGCTCACTATACCTTTCAGGCTCTCTGTCTCTCTTATACTCAGTCTCCCTTAGGAGCTGTGTTTCCTCGCCACTGGCAGAACAGCCCAAAGACTCCAGCACTGTTAAATATCAAGGAGGTTGTAAAAAGAAAGATGGAAAAAGGTCTGTTATCAAACCCGGGGAGTCATAAACCCTGGCTGTTGGCCGTCTCTGACGGAAGGATCAGCCTATCGTCCAGTCTATCTCTGGTTGTCTTGTTTGCGTGTTTGTCTCAATTGCTGCCTCTGACTTGAGTGACCTTGACCTGTGGGTCATTTCCAGGGTTTACTACCCGCCCCCAGCTGCCGCCAAGCAGGGGATTATCTGGTAATCTCTTGTACTCAAGTCGTAGTGAGTTTGAACTATTGTGCTTATTTCAAGGATTGCTTCAGTTACAGAGTTGTTGGAGGCACTCTATAATTGGTAGGTGCTGGTGGTGTTTGCGGTCTGTGGTTGTTAATTCCATTTTATCGGTTAAGGTTGTTTCCTCCATCTCTCCGTGGTTGGTAGAGCAAGGGAAAGATCTGCTTGTGCTAGCAGTTTTTTGCAATCTTGTTGTTTAATTGTTATTTTGAGTATATTGTATTTACAGATTGCCTTTGTAATGCACTTTGGAGAAAATGCCCAGTTTTCATTCAAGTTTTAACAGTGATTAACAATCGTTTCTTGATTGGCCCCTAATTCTAATCTAGCATTTTAATCTAGACACCTCCCCGTACCAATCCATGTGACTCTGGTTTGACTTGTTCAGCCTGACTCTATTGTGGTCCAGGGCAGCAGGGGACCCTCCCGCCAGCCTATCGGTGTGCATCAGATACTGAAACCGGAGGAGCACTGTCATTGTGTGGGTGGGGGGGGGGTTAGGTGGGGTGGCGGCTCCGCAGTCTAGTGGTTGGCGATGGTGACTACAGGGTCTTACGTAGTAATCCTGGTTAATGTGTTCAATTCCATTCTCCGGCGGTGGGATTAGAGAGGGCGCTCCATCCCAGGGGATCAGCGTGGCAGCCCAGAGCGCTTCGGCGTTACACTCCTTATGTAACCACACTCTGCCTCAGCAGCAGCTCACTGCTCGCTGTGTAACCATGGTGACAGACCTGCCAAGGAGGATTCCCCCTCTTCCGAGGTAGACTGGCTGCCTGTCCGACCCTCCGGGATTGTGCCAGTCGAGGTGCTCTGTGCCAGTCGACGTGGTTTGACAGACGCGGTAGTGGTGTGGCCAGTGCCATGGAGGGGTCCAGCGTCCTGGCCCGGGGGGGGGGGGGGGGGGCTGGCCTCAGGGGACTGGCCCCATGGACGGGGCCTGTAAACCCTGGCATCGCAATAGAAGGATGGCCAAGCGTTTGAAAGCCTGTGTCTCTCCTGTGCCTGGCATGCCTGTGTGGGAGAGAGAGGTGGGGGGGGGGGGGGGGGGTGATCTTACAGGGCTGTGGGTGCAGGATTGATTAGCATTCAGAAATGTGTGTGTGTGTGTGTGTGTGTGTGTGTGTGTGTGTGTGTGTGTGTGTGTGTGTGTGTGTGTGTGTGTGTGTGTGTGTGTGTGTGTGTGTGTGTGTGTGTGTGTGTGTGTGTGTGTGTGTGTGACGTGTGCGTGTTCCCCTTGGATGGCGTTTATGTAAGCGCACTAATCTGGCAAGCTTTGCTTGGTTGCGGGGAGGCAGCTGGATACTAAAACCCCCAGCCCGTCCCTCCCCATTCCTCCCAGTCTGCCAGCTCAACTGGAAGAGCCCATTTAAAGGAGCAGCAGGTAGCGAACACCAGCTCAGCCTCTCTCTCTCTCTCTCTCTCTCTCTCTCTCTCTCTCTCTCTCTCTCTCTCTCTCTCTCTCTCTCTCTCTCTCTCTCTCTCTCTCTCTCTCTCTCTCTCTCTCTCTGTTCCTCCACATTCTTCTCGCCCAATATCCACCCCATCCTGTTGTCTCCCTTTTTCTCCTTCTTCCTTTCCTCCTCTTGTTTTTCATTGGTTTGTATTTTGTGTGCTCTCTGTCTTTCCCTCCAATTCCTGCTCCCCTCCGTCTCTCCGCTCTCCCATGGTTCTTCTCTTGGTTTGGAGATGGCCAGGCTCCAGATTGGCAGGCGCTCTGGAAGATTTGGCAAGCGTCACTCCCCTCCGCCCCTCCTCTCTGTCTCTCCCTCGCTCTCTCGCTCGCTCCCTCTCGCCCTCACTCTGTGTTGTTACAGATTGGAGAGGGGTCACATTCAAAATGAAAAGCAGGTCAGTCAGGAAAAATGTGAAAGCCTTTATGCTTTCTCATGGTATCAACATCAACCCTCTCACGCTCCCTCCTTCACTCTCTCTCTCTCTCTCTCTCCCTCTCACTCTTTGTCTATGTGGCCCAGCAGCCACTCTGCTTATCTCACTCCCTCGCTCTGTTGCTCTCTTTACCACACTCGTGTTTGTGTGCTCTCTCTCTCCGTCCTCCACCCCAGCCCTCTTTCACTGACACACACTCCATCTCTTTCTCTCCCTTTGCAACTCTCTCCAGCGCTCGGTCACTTACTCGCTCTCTCGTGTTTACCCTCAGACTCTCTGTGTGTGTGTGTGTGTGTGTGTGTGTGTGTGTGTGTGTGTGCCAGAGTTTCAGCAGAAGAGACATAGAGGGCGGCGGTTGAGTGTATACCGACTCGTGCGTTTGCGTGTGTGTGTGTGTGTGTGTGTGTGTGTGTGTGTGTGTGTGTGTTAGCGCGTGTGTGTTTTGTTTTTATGTGGGTGTGTGCACGCAGTTTTTGCCTGCTGGCAGAGTAAGGTAGGGGGAGGGACGGAGCGAGAGAAAGGGAGGGAAGGAGTGAGCGGGCGGCCGGGGAAGCAAGGGAAAAAAAAGACTAGAGATCAGATGAGGCGAGAGAGGGAGAGGGAGGGAGAGAGAGAGGGAGAGAGAGGGAGAGAGGGAGAGAGAGAGAGAGAGAGAGGGAGAGAGGGAGAGGGAGGCAGAGCACGTAGCGCCGCCCCAGCACAGTCCCACTTTCCTGTGGAAGTCTTCACAGACAAACCGCCATTGGGGAGAGACTCTGCCGAGCACGACGAGCGCACCAGTGCCTTCAGGGAACTCCCGGACCGCGCTGCGGACGGGACGCTCACCGTCGGGAGGAAGTAAGCGGGGGCTCAGAGGAGATCAGAGGCACACCAGGGGGCGGAGACTAAAGGGACCAGGAGCATGTGCCGGTCTGAGCGAGACAACCCGACACCGGCGCAGGGATCCACGGCGGCGGCAGGAAGGCGGGGGCGACCAGGCCGCACGCAGCTCTTCCCTTTTCTTCACCTCGGCCCCCGGACCCAGAGGCCCCGCCCGGAGACACTTCCTGCCGTCGCTACCCCCCTCGCCGCCCCCAGAGGATAGGGAGAGAGGGGGCGCTCCGCGGGGGAGCTGAGGCGGACATCTGCATCGACAGGCATGTAGTGCCACCGTGGAGGGGGGGGGGGGGGGGGGGGGGTCTGATTGGCCAGCCCGTGGGAGGAGCTTAGTGGGGAAAGTGTCTTCCTATTGGGTGTTTGGGGAGGGGGGGTGGGGACACCAGCTGCACCGGGATAGCTTCAATGCTGTGATTGGAGGATTAGAGCTCAGAGGTCGGAGCTGCTTTTCTTGTTATCTGCTGCAACCTGAATGGACTGTATAGCTACAACTTGCAGGAAACAACCTTTGACCCTACATGAAACGTCTGCTTTGCTCGTTGCTTTTGAAGTTGATGCCTGCTTGCAAGTGTGTGTGTGTGTGTGTGTGTGTGTGTGTGTGTGTGTGTGTGTGTGTGTGTGTGTGTGTGTGTGTGTGTGTGTGTGTGTGTGTGTGTGTGTGTGTGTGTGTGTGTGTGTGTGTGTGTGTGTGGTTAGGGTTGTGTGTGCGGTTGTGTGTGTGTGTGTGGTTAGGGTTGTGTGTGCGGTTAGGGTTGTGTGTGCGCTGTAGCATGTGAGAGAGTATCTGCCCCTCCCCGGGAGGGAGACGGCTGTAAAAGGTTAATAGGTGTCTATCACGTGTCCCTATTCTTTTGAATGAGTCACGTCTTTTCTTCCTTTTCCTTCTTTCTCGTTTCTCTCTTACTTCTCTCCCACTGCAAGCTGTGCTGCGCCGCCTCACCTTCTGGCAGCCATGAATTTTTCAGTTGAAATATTCCATTTCCAGTTTAACACCGAGGCGGCGCTTTGACGCTAGGAATCAGACGGCTCAGTCTTCAGAAGATTACCCCCGTTTGCCCATCGCCAGCTCAGTGCTACGCTAGCTCCCCGCTCTGCTAGCTCACACTGACACCTCCTGGACATGACGGCTCGCGGAAGCTCTCCCTACATAAGCAACGAGGCCCCCCCCTACTTTCTTTTTGTTCCTGGATGGCTGTTATTGTTATGGGGGAGGCCCCCTACTCAACAGAGCGGTTCGCTCGACCCTCCTTGGGGTGGGTGTCATGTTAAGAGGTTTAACCCCACCCCGCCTCCAAGCCATGAACTGGACAGAATTATCATGCTAGCAATGCGCAGAGTTGAACCCTGCACCAGTCGCTTGAACGAGGAGTTTATATGCATCCCGCTGAGCCAGTCGATACGCTGAAGAAGTGCATTCAGGGTTTATGATTTATAACCGTGGAAACTGAACCATCTCAGACGGCGATAAATCTCTGAATCCCGTTCTGCACCCCCCTCCAGCGTTCTCCCCGAGAGAGAGAGCGTTCTCCCCGAGAGAGAGAGCGTTCTCCCCGAGAGAGCGAGCGTTCTCCCCGAGAGAGCGAGCGTTCTCCCCGAGAGAGCGAGCGTTCTCCCCGAGAGAGCGAGCGTTCGCCCCGAGAGAGCGAGCGTTCTCCGAGCCGCTGGAGATAGACGACACGGCTTTCAACGCCAGTGCTTTTGTTTTTCCCCTCTGGAAAGGCAGCAGGTTGACTGGGGGCCTCCGGTCCCATGTCCCAAGGTTGGCCAAGGGGGACGCGGAGCTCTGCCTACAGATAACAGCCAAACGCTTTCTCTCGTTCTCCCTCACTCTTACCCCGCTCTCGTTCTCCCTCACTCTTAATCTCTCTCGTTCTTCCTCACTTTTACTCTCTCTCGTTCTCCCTCATTCTTACTCTCTCGTTCTCCCTTACTCACTCTTACTCTCTCGTTGTCACTCACTCTAACTCTCTATCGTTCTCCCTCACTCTTGCACTCTCCATCTCTTTCACTTTCTGGGCTCTCTCTCTGGGCTCTCTGTCTCTGTAACTGGGCTCTCTCTCTGGGCTCTCCCTCCCTCACGCTTACTCTTAAGCCCGCGGTCTGGCTTTAGCGTGCCGGTGTCGATTCGCCGTGGATCAGGCTGAACCGTCTCCCCCCCACGGTCTTGTGTAAGGAAAGGTGATCCGGTTGGCTGGCTGCAGGACCAGGCCTCCTGGAAGTGGGTCACGTCCACATCACAAAGTCGGTGACATATGTTGTCAGGCGCATTGAAGAGTCGGGGCATGAATCCGGATGACGGTTGAGTGCTCGTGTTCTTCCCTCCTTCTCCTCTTCAGCACCCCCCCCCCCCCTTCTCCTTCTTTCTATCTCTCCATCTTGGGCTTGCTCTCTCTGAGCTCGAAAAGCACATCTTGCGCTGTGAGAATGAGACTTTGTTGGACTCGGGTGTCCACCGTGATGTCAACAAAGCGGCCGGGCTCCCAGTTCGCTCTACAGCTGTTTCAGAGACAGATGGTGATGGTTGCTGATGTATTTAGATAGCGGTCTCCCTCTCCCTCTCCCTCCCCAGATGGCGTGTGTTTTTAGTGAATTTTTTTCCATGCCGTTGTGCAAGCTGAGCTGTCCGCTGTGTTCGTCCTTGAGCCCTTCCCCGAGC
The DNA here is from genome assembly GCF_031168955.1 of Gadus macrocephalus. Lineage (NCBI taxonomy): Eukaryota > Metazoa > Chordata > Actinopteri > Gadiformes > Gadidae > Gadus > Gadus macrocephalus. The sequence goes on from NC_082387.1 coordinate 21,920,470, forward strand.
GTCTCGGCCGAAGGGAAGCGCCTCGATGGAAACTGTGTCACGCATGTCCGCGTCCGCTCGTCTTAATCCGCCCGCCTTCGCCATCTGTTTAATTCCAGGCCTCCTCCAGTATGGTAGGAATTGGTCCGCCATCGCCAAGATGGTGGGATCCAAGACAGTGTCCCAATGCAAGAACTTCTACTTCAACTACAAGAAGAGGCAGAAACTGGACGAGATTCTGCAGCAGCATAAAATGAAATCGGTAAGTTCGGCAGCCGTCGTGGATGTTTCTCAAGAAATCGAGACGTTTCTTTTTGGTTGCCGGGCGAACGTGAGTGCCGCGATGTTTTAGTGGCTGTTGGTTTTGACCCAGGAGAAGGAGCGTAAGGCCCGGCGCAAGGGCAAAGCCACGCAGAGCGAGGAGGCCAGCGCCCCCTCCACCGCCGAGGAGGAGGAGATGGAGGTCTCGGGCGCCAGCGGCAACGAGGAGGAGGCGGCCGAGGACGGAGAAGGTAGGAGTTTCAGTACGTCTGAAAACGTTTTTGTGTAGCAATAGGCTATCCTATTGATAAAAAGAACATGTTATTTTCTTTTATTGGGATCCATCCGCCAAAATTGCGCCTGTACAATATCATCCAAAGTTTGCTCAATGTTCAACCCACCTATTTGCTTTATGATAATTTGAAGTAGGCCTTCCCTCATACTATGGAAGCCGTGTGTCTTTGAAAACTCTTCAGTTACATTGAAATTCTGTTGTAACCGAGTCAGACTCTGACCGATGAGTGGAGTGGAAAGCCACTGGCATCAACGCATCAGTCCATGATGCTTTAGTAGGGCTTTTTGCATCATTAAAATTACACTGGTGATAATTGGGAGATGTTGCAGAAGGGTTGATTCTCTGTGGGCTCCAGATTAAGGCAGCCGAAGGCTTGCAATATGAATTAACTTTTCTATTTATTGCTCAGTTTTTCCACTGACTATTCAAATATTTGTCAGGAAAACCATCGCTTACCGCTGCTTGAGATGATGCGTTCGGGCCTAATGTGATCTGATCGCTACCTCTCTCCCTCCCTACCTCCCTCCAGGGGGCGCCAACAACAGCTCGGACACGGAGAGCCTGCCGTCCCCTCGCTCCTCGGAGGACAGCAAGCCCAAGGACGGGGAGGGCGGCGCCAAGGGCTCCGCCGGCAGCAACGGGGAGAAGGACGCTGCGTCGGGCTCGGACCAGGGCTCCGTCGAGGAGAAGCCCCCCGCCCCGGGGGACCCGGACAAGGCCACCATCAAACAGGAGGTGAAGACCGAGGCCGGGGAACCCGGCAAGGAGCAGCAGATGCAGCCGATGCAGGCGCCGGTGGCGGCAGCGAGCGACTCAACAGACACCAAGCGGGCCCTCGTTGGGGAGGAGACAAAGAGCTCAGCCAAGACCTCCAAGAGGGAGCACGGCGTGAAGCAGGGTTCCCACGGCGACAGTGACTCCAGCGCCACCTGCAGCGCCGACGAGGTGGAGGAGAGCGACAACGGCGAGAAGAACAGGTAGCGGTCGCACCCTCGGTCGTGTCCCATGATACTCTCTTGTGGTTGTTTTTGTTATTTTGGCGTGGAAACACTGGTTTGCCCTACCTGGCGTCGTCGCTGGTGTGATCAGTAGCATGGTCGGGGGTGGGCTAGCTCCCGACTCATGTTGTCCCTGCAAAGTGTGCCGCGGCCAGACTTTTACCATGTCTGTTGCTAAGCTACCGGGTAGTGTAGGGGGGGGCCTGAGGCCACCAGGCACTTGTGCATGTGTGCGCATGAGTTGCTCTCTGCCACTTTATCAGCACTCTCTGTGCGTGTGGATATTCCTCTAAGCCTGTGGAGATGCTGGAAGTGTGTGTCAGAGCACAAGGTGGGGGGGGTTGTGATTAGTCCTGTGTTTGTGCACTATTTGTTCAATTTTTTCCATGACAGCAGACTGCATGTTCTGGCAGAGCCGAAGGAAAGGTTGCTATCTGAGCCAAAGCAAACAAAGTGTGTGTGTGTTTGTGTGTTTGTGTGTAATTCTAATCATTACTACTACGAATGGAAAGCTTTTATTTTCACAATTCACGATTCGAACAAGCAACAGCCAAGTGCGGAGAAAAAAGAACAACATTCACAGTCAGAGTGACATGTGTGAATCACAGAGAGGAACACTTATTAAGCCTTTAAATGGGACCCTCTTCCTCTATGTGCGTGTGTGTGTGTGTGTGTGTGTGTGTGTGTGTGTGTGTGGAAACAAAATCAGAAACCTTGGCTCTCTTTGTGTTTCATAATGCAAGATTCTTGCCTGGCTTAGAAGACGTTGAGTAGCAGGGAGATACTATCTCTGAACCCATTCATTCAATAAACTATGCAAGATGCATTTTGAGGGGTCCTCAAGGATTTATTTTCAGCCAGGTGCTCCGTTTCGTGTACTGTAGTCTGCTAGTGTTTGTGGTGTGTGCTTGTGTAATGTGTGCGCTGCGTGTATGCTTCCGTCGTAGGCATGAGTGATTGTGGTTATGTACTGTGGCTTCTCTGATTTGAACGCTGTAAGTTAAGTTACAAGCCGAGCAGGTGGCCAGTCTGTTTGTTGATTGTACATCAGGATCTCTACCATCTCATGTTGTTTGCATACATTGGCTGTAAAGAGCCATGCAAATTCAAATGATATCGATCATTATTAAAAACCTACTCCTAGCTTGTTTAAAAAGGGCGAGATTCAGAAATATGCCAAATGAAAACCAACATTCTATTTTCCGGTCAGAATATGATTAAGAATGTAAATGAACATTAAAAACAGCAGATAATGAAATGATATGTTCTTTGAATATTATCAGATCGCTGCGACTTTTAAGTCACGCTGGCTCTACGTTCAACCCAATTTGAATGTCACTCAGTGAATGCAAACATGGAAAGCAGCTGTGACGGAGGAAGTCAGTGGAGGGACAGGGAAAAAAATAATAATTATAGTCATGTTGGAAGAGGATTAATAATCATTTTACCTTTTACCTCTTTTTACCTCTAATCCCCTTATTTGTGCTCTTGCACTCTGAAAGATGTGTGTCTTGGGAAATGTAAAGGCCACATTGAAGCTCTGTGGTAACCCAGTCTGACTCTTTTAGTTTTTAAAATATCACGTTTGTTTTACCAAATTGAATCGCTTTGGTAATGAGATGGAAAAAAACGCTTAGCTGGTAGAAAGAACATCAAGAGAAATGGTCCCCACTGGGGGTCGCATGCAGTGTGCGACGTCTTTTGCAGTGCTAACAAAGCCATTATTGTCCTGACATGGCCACTGTGTCTGTGTCCAGGATCACCTCTCCCCGCCCCAGTCTGCTCAACTACAGCCACGACGGTGTCACCTCCTCCCCGCTGCAGAAGCCCATGGACCTCAAGCAGCTCAAGCAGAGGGCTGCTGCCATCCCAACTATTGTAAGTCTTTCCTAGTCACAAAGTATGTGTTGGCTTGTACAAATCGGATCCTATACTGGCGATTGAAGTGTTGATTGACAATTGTTTTTTCCTGCGCCAATATTAGGGCAATTTAACAAACGTACTCTCAGAACTTACTCTTTAAACAGAGCGCAGGTAGACCCTGTCTGAATAGCACTTCCAGCGCTCTCCCACCTTCAATATGTTACTTTTTATACACGTTTCTCTGCAAAATATTGGACATTGGGATTGTTACACTTGTAACACATTGTTACAAAGTGTAACAATGAAAATGTCCGGTGTTTTGCAGACAGACGCATATTAAAAGTTAATTTTCTAAATTTTGCCTGCTTGGACGACTTTGGATCATAGCAAGCTACAAACACACTTGTGTCGTTGAGTTTTGATATGTGTATATTGACCATCTAGAATAACCTTGATTGGACAAAAGGAAAATAGAGATCCTAATGTCTTTCATGTGCGTGTAAGGCCATGTTTATTATTTCAGTGTCAATAATTTGCAAAAATCTGTTGCTGCGAGGGGTTCTCCATCTCTTTCCTTGGAAATCTTCCATAGTTACAGAGTATCTCTGCTAAGAGAAAATAGTTCATGCGGCTCGGACACACAAACACAGCCTCTCCCTCCATCCATCTCTCTCAACACTAGTCGAGCATCAAGAGAATCACTGCCGGCCCCCTGATTTATCTAATCTCGTTCCTGAGATAACAATGAGGCCGTTGAAACAGTGCAGTCCTATTTGTACGACTGAGGCATGGGAGCCAGATGGTGGGGGCGGCTGTAGATTCATTGACTTGAGGAATAAGATGGCGGGCGTCGGTGAATCAAATACATTAAGGTGGGCCATGGGACAGGTGGGCCAGTGTTCCGCTCTGTATTCACCCTGACCACCTCCTCTTCCCTAGATGGCGGAGGCTCTGGGGCAGGGGGCCAAGCGGGGGGCTCCTCTGCCGGTCCTCGGGGGCCCGGGCCTGGGAGGGGCCAAGGCCATGCTGCAGCCCAACGCCCTGGCTCTCTACAAGCAGCAGATCACCATGGCCCACGGAGAGTCCTCCCTGGAGGCCAAGCAGCAGCAGCAGCAGCCCCTAGTCCCGGGGCAGCAGCTCAAGCAGCAGCAGCAGCAGCAGCAGCAGCAGCAGCAGCAGCAGCAGCAACAGCAGCAGCAGCAGCAGGCCTACCTAGGGCAGGCGGAGCGGGAGCGGGCAGAGGCCCTCCGCAGCATCAGCCCCCGCATGCGCCCTCGAAGCCCCACCTCTGGAAACAAGGACGGTAGGGCCCCGAAAAGAACAACGAACAGCAGAACAAAACATTCCCCCCGCCAGCAGAAGCGAGCCTCGCTTTTTAGGAATTGTGATGTGGGGCGAGGGAGAGAGAAGGAAGCTTTGAATCCTGAGCCCTATTCCTCACCTAGCGAGCGGAGTAGATTAGCAGTGTTCTCCAGGAGGTAGCGATTGCTCATTCTGATTCTGTCCCCCTCCTCCTCTTCCTCTCTAGCCCTCTCCCTTTGTCCCCGCTGCTCTCCGAGTCTTCACACGGTCTTGGTGCCGCCGCGCTCATTTCCTGGCTCTTTCCCTGCGTTATATGTGCTATAAGCACAACACATCAACCCTGGTCATTGCATATGCATATACTTTAAACATACAATGCATACATTAGGAGTGGACAGGGACAGACTGGTTCCTCAGTCAAAGGAGAATCCAGGTGGGATGAGGAGGAGAGCCGGGACTCTGTGCTGCGTTTTCAGCAGAGGCTGATCTACTTTCACTTTGTTGTGCGTGGCCAGGCTGCCTCACCTTGAGCTGGTGTCCCTGGTGTGGAGGGGGGCTCAGTGTTTCTGGGACACTAGTGGAGCAGGGACTGATGAATGATCTGGTATTGCTATTGACCCCGGAGAGAGGCTGCAGCCCAAGTTAGATGCAACCTTTTTAGACGTAGTGTTCACCAGTTTTCCTTTTTTCTTTTTTTGCTTCTCTTTTTAATGCTTCAAACATTCCCGACGGTAGGAAAAAGTGAAATGGCTTTAAGGACAAGGATGGGATGGTGACATGTTTGAAACTTCACTGTTGAAGCTGCTAAAAGCGACAACGTTTTTTCTCCTTTTCACAAGTATCTCCTTTAAGTGCAGGCAGACACGCTTTCCCCAGCTGTCGTAGGCTCCCACAGTTTTCAAGTGTTTAAAAGATTATTTTTTGAGCTTGGGTTTGTATGTATGTAAGCTACTGCTCATACACAGGCGTTGGTTAAGTTAAAACATATGTGAAATATATTGAGGCAATTATGGATGGATTTAAGGATGGATTATGTGGACCAAATCAACAAGATTGAGAGAGAGCAGTGGAAGAACGCGTTTTGGTTTGTTTCAGCGCAGTGAGGCTGAAAACATCCACTCTTCCCGCCTTGTCTTTCTAACCTCGCCCGCCGGTGGCTGATGAACAGCGATGAACAGAAATCTAAAGCAGGACGAGTGCTAAAGCAGGAGCCCCGTTTGGCCGATCATACATGTGCAAATTCAAATGTCTAGCGTGTGGTTGAAGATGAGCCTTGGTTCTGGTGGGCGATGTGATTAGCTGCGGTGTGTCTGTGTGTCTCTGCAGAGCTGGAAGGCAACGAGAGGTGGTTACAGACTCTGCTTGATGGATTGCGTAGGTTCTCCCCCAAACCTCCCTCCTCCTCCCCCACCCCCCCCTGCTCCATACTCCACCCACATGCTTCTCCAAACCACCGCACAACAGATCCACCACACGTCCTCATCTGGAATTTGAATGACTTTTCTTTACTGTGGTTACCCTGCACTGATCGTTAGATGTTGGTTGGGGTGTGTGTGTGTGTGTGTGTGTGTGTGTGTGTGTGTGTGTGTGTGTGTGTGTGTGTGTGTGTGTGTGTGTGTGTGTGTGTGTGTGTGTGTGTGTGTGTGTGTGTTTCTGTGTGCACGTGAGAGAGAGAAACGGCCTTCTGAATATAACTGGTGACGTCACCCTTGGTTTTGTGCAGCGTGAATGCAATGCTGCTTGCTGGTGATTCTTGCTCACTGATGATGAGGAGGGTGGTGAGGAGGAGGTTCATGAGGCTGTAGCATTGAACATGAAACGGCTTCATGTGTGGCTGCCTTAACTCTGCTTCGGTTCTGACTGTGTGGTGTTTGTGCGTGTGTTTGTATGTGTGTGCGGTCGGTGGGGGACGTCTGGACGCGTGTGTGTGTGTGTGTGTGGGAATGCGTTTGCGTGGGGTTTGCTCGCCGCTCTTTTCAGACAAATCCCGGTCGTACTCCCCGCACGGCGAGGCCAAGAAGCTTGAGGAGCCCAGGGCGTCCTCCATGGGCCGCCCCGTCCTCTCCACGTACCCCATGTCCCCGCGGGACATGGCCAAGATCAGCCACGACCAGCACCTGCTCCACTACAACTGTGAGTCCCTGGCGTCATCCGTCTCTCCGTCCGTCCATCTTTAATTCGGGAGTAGTCGCGGCCGAATTAAAGATGGACGGACGGGGAGAGAGACTGCCTCACTGTATTCAAATGAAGGTATTTAAAGTATTCAAAGACGCATGCATCCCTGACCTGTGATTGGTCCTCTCTGCTGTCGCTCAGCGTTCCAGCAGGCTGGTCACCCGGCGCCCCCGGCCCTGCAGCAGGACAGCAGTCGCCTGGCAGCCGTCCGGCCCCTCCACATGCCCGAGCCACCTCCCCTCATCTCCTCCACCAAGCCAGGGGGCTCCATCACTCAGGTACACCCCCCTATGGAGGCGGTTAGCTCTTCTGTTAGGCCTGGAGGATGCATGATGGCCGTACACGCACGCTCGCTCGCTCGCTCACTCACTCACTCACTCACTCACTCACTCACTCACTCACTCACTCACTCACTCACTCACTCACTCACTCACTCACTCACTCACTCACTCACTCACATATACACTCACACATATAGGCGTGTTCTACTAATGTTAATGACGAAGCCATAGTGATGCTATAGCAAAGGTCCTGCTGCATCAGCGCATCAAACTCACTTTGTTGCCATACAGGGATCCTCTGTTGACCTCCTCTGTTGCTCCTCCCTCCCTCCCTCTCAGGGCACCCCTGTCCAGATGCATAGCCCAGCTCATGGGCTGGACCACGGGAAGATGGCCCCCACTCCAATGGGTTTGTCTTGGATGGATCAGAGGAAAGTGGGTGAGTCCAAGTGTCTGGAGTGGCTGAAGCACTCCCAGCCTTGGTTTGCTGGTGAGTTGCCCTCTACTTCTAGCACTGCCTTGCACTACATGTATCGCCCGACCCCCTACCAGAAACTCCCCCCGCAAGAAAATGTTAGCGCCGCTGCCCCCCCGCTCTGTCGCCGTCTCGTAATGTGGGTGATATTGGGTCGTAAGCTTACCTCTTCCTCTTCTCACTCCAAGCCTCAAACACGAATACCCAAACCACGCCGCCAGTTAAAACAGATAAGACATTTATTGTGCAGCTTCAGCCCCGCCCCCTCAGAGCCAATAACGTCTCTCTCGTCCTTAAACCTCTTGTGTCCCTCCCTCCTTCCGCCCCCCCGCCCCACCAGCCGGACCCTACCCCGTGGTCAAGCAGGAGCAGCTGTCCCCCCACTGCTCGTCCTCCCAGGCTGAGAACCTGTCCACCCAGGGCTCTCCCCACGACGCGGCTGCGGCCGGCCACGGTGAGTCCCCGGCAGACCCACTGCATGATGCAGGTTCACATCCACATGAGCTGTCGCCTTCGCAGCCCAGTTGAGTGTGTGGCGAGGCACGCAGTGGATCAATAAGCTGCATCCCTCCCATACATTTTCTCTGTTTGTGAAAATGGAGCGAAGATTGTGTGGGATTTGCGAGGTGCATTCTTGATCTGACACCCGCTCTGTTGTTGGCTGAAGCAGGCTCCATGCAGGCCGTGCAGGGTGGCAGCATCACTAAGGGCATCCCAGGGACCAGAGTGTACCAGGACTCCCCCATCTCGTACCGCGGAGGCTCCATCACCCAGGTACGACACACACACACACACGCGCGCACACACACACACACACACACACACACACACACACACACACACACACACACACACACACACACACACACAGGATAACCCTAAACCTCTGACACACACACATGATAACCCTAACCTTCTGACACACACACACAGGACAGGATAACCCTCTGACACACACACACACACACACACACACACACACACACACACAGGTTAACCCTAACCCTCTGACACGCACAGGATAACCTTAGCCCTCTATCAGACAGGATAACCCTTTTCCTCTGACACACACAGGATAACCCTATCCTTCTGCCGCACACACACACACGCACACACGCACGCACGCACGCACGCGCGCATGTAGGTACATCCATATCTATATATGTTAATTAGACCCAAACCACCCACGTTCTGTCAGTGCGGATGTTGCCAATGTGCAGGAGAGATTATGAATGTCCCCATTTAAGTATATATCTGTGTGCTACTTTCGAATGCGCCGTTCAGTGGAATATATTAAATTAGGTCACGGTTTCAACGTCACTGTTTCGTCCCTGTGTGGGAATCTTAGCGTTCCCTTTAAAAGTGTCACCGGCAGCCGGGTGATTTGTCTCTTCAGACGTGCCTAGTGGCCGCGGTGTTGTAGGGCTAGGAAAACAGAGGGAGGCCAGCCAAGCGCTCGGGCCTCCCCCCAATGCGGTGTGACATAACCGCTGCTCTTACATGCAGCGGTCGCCCTGGCAACAGGTACACAGTCTGTTCCCTCCTCCTCTATTTATCTGTTTACTCTGCATACAGGCTTAGCTGGGTCACTGATACGCCCGCTTTAAGACCGTGGCCAACTGGCGTGTCGCGGTGTGGGTGTGGGTGTGTGTGTGTGTGGGGGGGGGGGGGGAGAGAGAGAGAAGTGAGTTAAAGATGGGAGAGGACGTATGTAATCAGAGCTGCGGGCGAGGCAGACTCCTGGATGGATTTTATCAGCGGTCGATCAATGATAAGGTCTTGTGTTTCCTGGAGAGTAGCTAAGAACACCTTTGTCAGGGCTATAGGGAGCTCCCCTATCCTCGACCGCTTCAGAACACACAGCCATACGACCGTAACACTGGATCCCGACCCGGGGATAAGCCCAACCCGGATCGATGATCGAGGGCCCAATTGCTGGAACCCTGGCTCAATGTTGAGGATGTGTTATTGGCTTCGTATTGACAGACCGCTTTTCCACCTTTGAGTCGGTTCCACGACTTACTGATCCTTTATTTCGAATACCAATACAGACTATTTGACCCCGGGCTTGGAACAGCATAGCCCTACTTACCGGGTCTGAATCCGACCCGTCTTAAGCTCCGACACACACACACACAAATACACACACATGCACGCACATACACACACAGACACACACACACACACACGTGCGTCACCGCCAAGCTTCTCTTTGCTTGGCCCCTGACCTTCACTCCTCCGCCTCTGAGAGAGAGCGGTGAGCAGCAGGCAGGAAATGTGATATGCATCACAGAGTGTCCCCCATACTGCCCCCCCCTTGCCTCCATCCTGGAGCGGGGCCTACACTCCCTGGTGGAGCAAGTTGGCAGGCTTACGTACGCTAACTACCAAAAGCCACGGTGCTACTCATGCAGTAGGGACTGACATGGCCAGGTGGCTACGAATGTCATCTAGCCGTGTCAGTCCCTACTGCATGACATGAGTCCAGGGGCCCTTGTTAGTTTTTAAGTGGTTAGCCTTTTCTTCCCAACGTTTTAGCGGTTAGCGGTTAGCCTCTTCTTCCCAACGTTTAAGCGGTTAGCGGTTAGCCTCTTATTCCCAAAGTTTTAGCGGTTAGCGGCGCCGGTTAGCCTCTTCTTCCCAACGTTTAAGCGGTTAGTGGTTAGCCTCTTCTTCCCAACGTTTTAGCGGTTAGCGGCTAGCCTCTTCTTCCCAACGTTTAAGCGGTTAGTGGTTAGCCTCTTCTTCCCAACGTTTTAGCGGTTAGCGGTTAGCCTCTTCTTCCCAACGTTTAAGCGGTTAGTGGTTAGCCTCTTCTTCCCAACGTCACCCATGTCAGTCTCTACTGCATGACATGAGTCCAGGGGTCCTTGAGCACAGAGTTTTTGAGCACAGGGTGTGACAGAAGGGGTGGGTTGACGGTAGCAGAACACCTGGGGTTCACTAGGTTGACTAATGATGCCACATCTAGGTAGAGAGAGCGGCTGAGTTGCAACCGGAAGGTTGATAGTTCGATCCTCTTGACTCCGCCGACAGTCTGTGAATGGGTGTATGAATGGTTGTTGCTCGCTTTGGATGAAAGCATCTGCTAAAAGCCGTCGGTGTAATGTAAAAACGTATGACAGGCCGTCGCCAGCCCCATCCATCAGATTTATTTTCTAGAGAATCCCAACAAAGACGACCTGGACGAGCGCGTGGTCGTTTCTCACCCTCCGCCTCTCCCCCACAGGGCACCCCCGCTGACGTTCTGTACAAGGGGACCATCACCCGGCTCATCACGGAGGAGGGCCTCGTCCGGGGGGAGCGCGGAGAGGGCCTCTCCAAGGGCCACGTGGTCTACGAGGGCGTCAGCGGACACATTCTCACATACGACCGTGAGTGGCCCCCGGAGGATTCACGGCTGCAGGCTTATTGGAGCGGGCTGTGCTGACTCGGGATCTGTCTTCTGGGTGTTTATTAACGTTCTGATGGCAGCGCCGGTATAACTGCCCCGCTCTGACGTAGCTCTGAGTCGGCGCTAAACTGGTTTGCGTGGATACCACCGCTGTGCACGGAGCAATGGCTCACCCTTAGTTCTGTATTCTCCACGTCAAATCTTTACTTAAATATAATGCTCTAATTCTTCTCAACATGAATTATTACCATAGCTATATATATATTCCAGACCACCTCGTCATAACTTTGCAATTTTATAGTAATCTTATTTAATGTGCCAGTTTTCTCATATTTTAGTTCTTATATAGTGCATTAAATATCAATATTATTTGTACGGTTAAAAAAAAATTCAAGCAACAACAAAAGTATCACTAGTCTTCCTTATTTTATTCTTTTAACCCTATTTAAAAAAAAAAAAAAGGGTTCCTTTGCGTAAAAAAAAAAGCACTACACCCCACTATACCACCTGTCTAACCTGCCCCGGCTCATTGCTCTCCATTCATGTGTTCATTATTTTGAAAGCACACATGTATGAAAGGTGCTGTGTAAACCAAGTTATCGTCATTCTGCTCATGAGCTTTCATCTGGATCCCCAGGCTCCCAGAACCCCAAAGAAGACGGCCGTGGCCCCGGGCAGGCTGGGGACCTCCTGGCTATGAAGCGTTCCTACGACGTCATGGAAGGTGGGATATCCAGGGGCCTCCCCATGAGGGACTCGCTCTCTGCCGCTAACTGTGAGGGTATGAGACAACACTGAAGCTACTAGATTCAGTGCATTTCCCTTTTGTACCCACAGTCAACTATATCTCTTCCTGGTCTTTCCCAATGCCAGTATGGCTGAACTCCTTTCTCTGTTCCCTCTGCCCACCCCCGCATCCAAGGTCTGATTAGTCGAGCCATGCCTCACGAGAGGGACAGCCCGCACCACGCCTCCTTCAAAGATGCCCACCACATCCGGGGCTCCATTTCCCAAGGTAGGGCCCCCACTGTGCGCCCGGCCCCTATACCTCACCTCCAGCTGTAAATCCGCTGTCGGTTAAACAATGGCTTTGTTTTAGATTTGCACATATCTCAAATTATGACCATGCCCATAGTGTTTTCTTTGTAGGCTCGCATACTTTTTCTATCCGTCTTTTGAATTTGTAGACCTTCGCCCCATTGAATGGACAATTGTTGCTTTGAACCTGTTGTTCATCATGATGAACATTATGATGAAAGTGCTTTTATTCAAAGTGCTTAAGAAATGGTAGTTCAGAAGTGTGTCCTTTACAACACAAAGCTCCTTGAAAGTTACTTTTCAAAAAAAGTATTTTGTGCCTTTAGTATTAAGTAGGGCTTAGTCGATTAATCAATACGTTTAATATATGATACGATATGATCAATATTTGAACTGAACTGGAACTAATTGCAGTTAAGTTAAAATATCCGGTTCACGGATTATGATAAAAGGAATTGTTTTTCTTTGATGTACAAGCAATTACATTTAAGACTTATTACGTCACTCTAGACTCTGGTAAGTTTTGAGTGCATTTGCAATTATTTATGACATTTTATAGACTAAATTATTAATTGAATAGTTGTTGGATTAATCATCTGTGAAAATAATTGTAAATTGCAGCCCTAGTACTTATAGTGACCAACTCAGCCAATGGCTTCATGACTCATGGCATCATCTATTTTATTAAAAAAGCATATGGATGTCTACTGCATTGATCCAAGTATGCCAGACTTAAAAGAAAAATATACTTTTGTCATTTTACTGATAAAAACAACAACATGACCAGAAATGCTTTCCTCTCATATTTAAAGTACAGCCTACAGAAATATCCCCCTCAGCCAAATGCTTTGTCTGCTGGCATATGCACCCAGATGATATTCATGTCGGCACTAAATGTGATTAACAGGAGTCTGGTGCGCTCAGATTTTATCGCCGGGTATAAGCTTGCACCATTTGGAGGACACGGAGCCCCTCGCTAAGCTTAGACCTGCAGCTCCCCCTACCTCCCCTCCACCCTCTGTCGCTCCTGGTTGCTCTCCCTGGGGGGGCGGGGAGGGGCGGGGAGGAGAGGGGTAATGGCTGCTGTTGTATAACGTGATGCGCTCGTCCGCCACAGGCATACCGCGCCACCTGGAGTCCCAGGACCCCTACATGAGGCGGGAGGCCAAGCACGTGAAGAGGGAGCCCTCCCCGCCCCGCGGGCCCCCTTCCATGGCGGACCACCTGAAGGGCCGGGACCCCATGGTGCCCACGGTGAAGGAGGGGGGCCGCTCCATCCACCTCATCCCCCGGGAGGAGATGAGGCACCCCCCCAAGGAGGGCATCATCACCCAGGTGAGCCGGGGGCCGAGACTGACAGCCCCCGCTACTTATGATTGTAATAATGAAAATAATTTATAATGTCCGCACGCAAATGTTTCCTGCATCACCTGCTCCCACAACCAACAACCGTAAAGAGTAGAAAAGGCATTTTCCTTAGAAATTGTGCTTTGGATGCCGCCTTCGGACAGACTCGTCAGGTTTTAGAACTACCAACTCGTCAGGTTTTAGAACTACCAGCAAGCCGTGGCTCATTGTCTGCAGTACAGGGGATCACTGATCTGGGATACTGGTGTACTTATGTTATATGACTAACTAATTAGAGGAATGTCTATGTGTTAAGTTTCTCAACAACCGTCAACTCGATGAGCTTCAGAATCAGCAGGTGTATCGCTCAGAACCCAAGAAAGTGCAGTCTTGAGGCGAAAGTTTTTTGGATGAGTGGTTTTCGATAAAGCTGCAACACTCTGCGTGCTCCGAACTGGCACTGCACGGGCAGCTGTATTACTGAGGACCGGATGTATTGCGGAGGTGAGTGGGAAGTTGTTTGATGAGCAGTTCTCAAGAAAGCTGCAAGCAGCAATACGGGCATCGCACGACTAGTGTATTTCAAATTCTTAATCAAACTCTACTGCGGTCTCTTTATGGAGGAAGGTTTTGATAGGGTCATGATAAGATGTAAATACCGTGATAGAACGGAGCTCTTCATCTCCACAGAGACCACCCACTGTTGGAGTTTATAGATGTATTATTTTAATTACAGCATAGTCTATATTGTAGTATGTAGGCTAATTGTAGCCAATGTCAATTTGATGCAGATGCTGACATGAACAAACGCCCACATTGTCATATTGTGAAAAGTGGATTTGATGTTAGAGTCTTTTGGCAGGGGCGCTGTGCCTGGCCTGTGGCCATCTTTGGGAAATCCTGATAAGCCAATTGATTATTTTCAAGCACTTAAACAGAAGTCTACAAGAATGAGGCCTCATTGAACCGCATATATTAAAAACATTGCTATGTTCTTTCCTTATTCTCAAGGTGATCATTTACTGCCCTCCTAACTGTGGCAGCAATGCTTATGCGGCTAAACTAATGTGTTCAGTTTGTTGCGGTGTACCTGTGTCGGTTTGGGGGAACCTGAGTGGGTTTTGGCTAGCTGAGCGGGTTTGGGGGTACCTGAGTCAGCTCACTCATGTGAGAAGGTGAGAGGATTCCATGTATTGATGTCCAATTGAGTCTTCCCTGAGCGAACTCCTCCTGTATTGTATTGTGGGACATTTAAGCAAATAAATGTCGAATGTTTTGCATTCGCAATGCTTTCTTTTTTTACTTGCAAATACGAGGGAAATGCTGGCCCTGTAGATCCTTGTTTAAAAGCCCTTCCGCTGGAGTTGACATGGAAAACAAGAACTGTTTTCCGCTTTGTATCAAGCAACCAAAAAGTTGCAGCGTAACGTGTTTGAGTTGATATCCGGAACTTCCCATTGCACCGTTCTGCAATGGGAAGATCGTGCAGACCATTTGCCAGACATATCATTGACAAAATGATCTCCCCATCCACCACTCCATGTTATCTCCTATCCATGAATCATTCCTAGACCTCCTGGTGGACCCTAACCGTGAGCTGTGTTCCCTCAGGGCACCCCCATGAAGCAGGAGCCGTCCAGCCAGGGCAAGCGCCACGACGTCCGCTCCATCATCGCCAGCTCGCCGCGCTCCTACCACAGCGTGCCCCCCCACGGCGTGCCCGCCCACATGGACATGCGTGCCGAGCGGCCCCGCTACGAGGAGGGCCCCAAGGGCCGGCCCAGCGCCGTGGTCAGCACGGCCAGCTCCATGGCCCGCTCCTCGCCCCTCACGCTGGGGCCCGAGCAGGGCGGCAAGAGCCACCACAGCCCCGGGGGCTACGACGACAAGGGCTCGCTCAGGGCCCCGTACCCGGGCCCCTCCCACCGGGGGTCTCCTCTGTCCCGGGAGGCCAGCCAGCGGCAGCATGAAGGTGTGTGGACCGCAGCGGGACAAGGTTTTGGTTTCACTCTGTCAATGTTCTCCAAACGCTCCAGACGTCATGTGATCAAAGCACCACACGTTCCCACATGTCACATGACATGACATAATCAATCAAAAATGTGATTGCAATGAAATGTGCTGTAACATGCTCTTGGGGCACTTAGTTTTAGTTTAAATCATTTTATATTTAATTGAAATGTTTGTTTGCAAATTATTTGATTACATGTGTTTATTCCTCATTTGTTTATATGTTGTTTATAAGTTCTTATTCTATCGTTCCTTCTTGTTCAGTGAGTATCCACTGAATGTGTCTTTAACTCCTCTTCCTATTGGCACTTTCCCTTTTCCCCAGGCTCCAGTAAGAACCCGCCTCAGGAGCGCAAGGCCACGCCCACCCCCAGGGAGATGAACGCCACCAAGTCCCCACTGCCAAGCATGGCGGAGCAGCAGCAACAACAACAGCACCAACAGCAGCAGCAGCAACAACAACAACAACAGCAGCAGCAGCAACAACAACAGCAGCAACAGCAACAAGCACAGCAACAGCAGCAACAACAGGTGTCGCTGGCTAACTATGAGCGTCTGCTGCAGGGACTGGGCGCTGCGGACATGTACCGCGGTCAGATCCCGCTGGCCTTCGACACCGCCACGCTCCCCCGTGGCATCCCCATCGACCCGGGTACGTCCCCCGCTCTCCCCAGAGCCCCCTGGGTCATTTGCATGTGCTGTTCATCGTCCCAGGTTTAGATCCACTGAGTTAAATTCCAGTGTCGAAAAAACTGCTTCCATGAGAAAGTGGTCTTCTGTACTTAGTCTATCTGATCTCAAATAAAAATGCGATATAATGTTTAATAATGTGACATGATGTTATGTATATTGACCTCAGAATATACCATGACCCACATCCTAGCACCATCATCCTGGCATCATATTAATCCTTGTCCTGTTAAACGGTTAACCCTGTCCACCGTGTCCCCCAACCCCACAGCGGCCTACTACCTGCCCCGCCACCTGGCCCCCAACCCAGCCTACCCGCACTCCCACTCCTACCCCTACCTGATCCGGAGCTACCCGGACACCACGGCCCTGGAGAACCGCCAGACGCTGCTCAACGACTACATCACCTCCCAGCAGATGCACCAGTGGCCCGCTGCCGCCGCCATGGCGGCCCAGCGCACGGACCTGCTGAGGGGCCTCTCGCCCCGGGACCAGGCCCTGCCGCTGCAGTACTCCACCGCCCCGCGCGGTGAGAGACACACACACACACACACACACACACACACACACACACACACACACACACACACACACACACACACACACACACACACACACACACACTCGGTTAACCCTGCACACTGTGCTGTCTCGTTCAGGCTTCCAATCTTGACCCTGACCTGCCCCCCTATCCAGGTATCATCGATCTGTCTCAGGTGCCACACTTACCCGTCCTGGTCCCCCCCTCCGCAGGGGCCCCCCCGGGCTCCACCATGGACCGCATCGCTTACATTCCAGGCGGCGCTGCTGGCTTCCCGGGCAGGCAGTACACCACCTCCCCCGGTATGCCGTACACTCCCGCCCACTCCCCGGCACCACGCCTGCCTCTCTTCTAAAGCTGAGGGATCCGTGTTTTAACGTTGGTTTGTCTCGGCACAGTGGGTTCCTCGCACATGAACAAGATGCAGGGCACGCCGCCGGCGCCGGAGCGCGAGCGTGACCGCGAGCGGGACCGGGAGCGGGACCGCGAGCGGGAGAGGGAACGAGACCGCGAGAGGGAGCGCGAAAGGGAGCGCGAGCGGGATCGAGATCGCGAGAGGGATCGAGACAGAGACCGGGACAGGGACCGGGAGAAAGGGGGTTCCCATGGCAACGTGGAGCACGCGCCCATCTGGAGACCAGGTGCGTGGCGCTTCCCCCACCTCTAAGCTCTCCTTAATCTCCCCGAACCCCCGTCCTCTCTGTCCAACCCTCCCCTAGATATCCTTGGCCTCCCCGAGTCCATGCTCTAGATGTGTTCCTGTCCTCAGTGCTCATCCCCATCCTAACGAGCAGGTCCCCCTTTGCAGGTACAGAGCACAGCTCCGGGGGCAGCAGCTCTGGCAGTGTGAGGGCCGCCCCACACCCCTACGGCCACCAGCACTCCCCCGTGTCCCCCCGCACCCAGGACAGTGTGCAGCAGAGGCCCAGCGTCCTGCACAACACCGGGGGCAAGGCCATGGCCCTCGGCGACCACGGGGGCTCCTCCGTGCTACGGTACGACTCGGGCCCCCGGTTAACTGAACTCTTGACTGCGTGTTGAAGTGTGTGACGGTGAGGACCGGTGCGCAGAGAGTCTCATTGTGTCTCGTGGGGTCCACAGGTCCATGCCTTCGGGGTCGTCCCGCTACCCAGGCTACCCGAGCCACCTCCAGCGGACGGGCCAGCCCCCCGAGGCCTACCCCCCCGGGGGGGACCCCGCCAAGGAGCTCGGCCGCGACGGCTGCAAGAGTAGGGGGGGCCTCCCCAAGCACATGCAGGAGCAGATGGGGCCCTCGGGCAAAGCGGACCCCAAGCTCTCCGGCTCTAGCCCCGGAGTGGTGTACCCCGGGTCCTACCCGCCCGGCTCCGGCCGCCCCCCCCAGCACCTGATCCCCCCTCAGTCGGACCCCCCCGGGGCCCGTGGGGAAAGCGGTACATCTAGTAGGGAAAAGACTCAAAACAAAGCGGTGTCCATTCAGGAACAAGAGCTCCGAGCACTCGGTAAGACCACCATGACCGCGGCCAACTTCATAAACGCAATTATCATGCGGCAAATATCTTGTGAAACGGGGATGCCAGGGACCAGCAGCGCCTCCGAGGGTAAGACGCTCTGGATCCCAGGGTCTGCTCACCTCCCAGACCCCCCTCCCCGTCCGTCTGTGGCCTCTTGCACGCTGTGGTGGTTGGCATTATCAAATCAGCCCAATTCATTTACCTTTTGAATCTATTTTGGTTGGTGTTTTGTTAATTTTTTTCAATGCTATTACTGTTATGCTTTGGTCCTTAGTTTTACTTGAGGTAGATAATCATTCAAGAGATTCCTAGTGAAAATACATAAAAGAACATAACAAGCTAGTTTTCATAAGACGCTGGTGTAACAAAACCCTACCACGTTGAACGGGCTGAGCAGTTATTATTTATCACCTCAGGGAGGGAAAGATTTGGAATTGAGCTGTATGCAGGAGGCCCTTCGCTGCCTTTCTTCCTCCTCCAGCATTGAGGATGGGAATTAACACGTGGCCCCCATTCACCCACCTGCTCCCCCCCGCCCAGAGACCTGGAGTGCGTCCGCATGTCACCATATATGGGCGCCCTCACTTCCGCCCGGGCCAACAACACAGCACACAGCACACAGCACGCGCACATACACACACACACACACACACACACACACACACACACACACACACACACACACACACACACACACACAGAGAGAGCAACCCCCGATGACTCAGAGGAGCGCTTTAGAGCGTCGGCCGTCGCCTGTGTCAGACATCACGTCGAGTGGGCGCTCATGCGCCACATAGCAAGCGGGCGAGCGTCATCAACGGCCCCGCCGCCCACCCGTCCACAGCGGAAGGGACCGCCCCCCCCCCCCCCCCCCCCCCAACCACAGCAGCTAACCCTACAGATCACACAAACGGGTTGAAGGAAAAACTAGGCCATGGAACCAGGGGGGTTTGCTGCAGCTTCGCTACCTGTTTTTGCATGCTCATGTTTGATCGTGCCTCACTGTAATTCATGCTTAATCAATTTGTTGTGTTCTCCACATGCAAAAAAAAAACGCTCACACGCACAAATGCCACACAATCCAAAATATAATTGAAGATGTGTCTCTTGATTGGTGTAATGTCTGTTTTGATGGTGATTGTATGGCGTTAACTATTGGGGTACATGCGGCAGGTAGGGCCGGGGGGCTAGTGGTGTGAGACCTCAAGTCCAGCAGGCCTTTGTCTTCTTTAATTAAGAGACAGTGAGAGGGACACGGGAGACCAGAGCTCAGTAGCTAGCGGCCGCCATGTTTTCAGTGGCCACTCGGCACTGGGGGGCAGTGGGGGACACTGGAGGAAGACAGATATGCAGTCATTGGGAAAGGCTTGTGTTGAAATGGAACCAGAATCTACTTTATTACCCTAGTCTTTATTTCCGACCGGAGATCCAGGTAGATAAAAGAGGATATTAAAGGTCCCATATAGGCAAAGACACCTAGCTCCATTTCATGCATCAATGCCACACTCTGTCTTCTTTCGGGGTCTTTGGCGTAGACCCTGGTTCTGTTGTTGCAGTGACAGTTTAGGGATGTTGCTCCTAGCCGGGCGAGACGTGGTAGTGATAGACGGTTCAGTCCGGACAGGGCCCACTCCGGCAGGACTGCGTGTCGTGTTTCGGCCGTTCCCTGTTCCGTGTACCGACGGTGAAATCGAGGCCCAGCGTAGCGCTGCCGTAGATAATTCGTCCCAGGCCTGAGCTGGCTCCTCATGCTCGTCAAACGGAGCGTTTTGGGGAGGACAACCTCACCGGCCGGCCAGCTTTTAGGCGCAGCTCTCTCATGAAAGTGCCTCTGAATAATTCACGTCCTCGTCTGCAGGTCTCGCGGTTCTTGTGCTCTTTATTTTATTTTTATTTTCCTTTTCCCCAGGCTCATTGAAACTAACTGTGCTTCTTTTGTGCTGGGTTTGATGTCATTTTCTCTTTGTGTGCGTGTGTGTGTGTGCGTGTGTGTGTGTGGTGCTGGTGGTGGCGCTGGTTTGACCACCCAGCTCAACAGAAGATGGGTTCTATGGAGCAGCATGGCATGTACCAGCCCCAGGCGGAGGACCGGATGTCCCCCGGCCAGCAGCCCCCCTCCCCCCTTGTGAAGGGCAGCCAGAGGGTGGTCACCCTGGCCCAGCACATCAGCGTAAGACCCCCCCTCCCCCTTCTTTTACATTAACATTGAGGGCATTTAGCGAACAGAAGAAAGTGAAACAACATATCGCTGTCGGTACAGTAAGGATGTTCATAGAACCAAGTGCCAAGCACAATCACTAGGTTAACCCATTCCCTGTAAACAACAAAGATAGCTAGCATAAGATGCTACGTACTATTTTTAAGTGCAAGCACGTTCAACATACAATAAGTGTGTAAGGGTTGTTGGGGCTAAGGGAGGCTATGGAGAGTCTAGTTGAACTCTGAACAAGTGAGTCTTGAGTCGGTCTGGAGGACGGTACGCTATGTCCTGTGTGCCCTGCGGTGTCTTTGGTGCCAGACATCTGGTTGTTGCCGTTCACAAGGGAACAGTCGGTGTTCCAGTAGTCCTGCTGTGTTATAGCAGAACTTCCAGTGGTTATGTTACGAAGATATTCTACCAGAGAAAACTAATTTGTGAGAGTGGATGAAGCTAGCAGAAGTTCATTTTAAAAGGGGTATTTCTATAGTGGCCGGTCTAGACGGTGTTGATTTAACACCTCTACAGCCTCTTTTTTTCGCTGCTGGCCGAGTTTGTGTTATCCAATCAGACAGTCACCGATCCCTGCCTCTAGCGACATGATTGGTCGAAACAAATGTCAAGTGAAAAGCCGCGTTCACCCAGGTTTGACCCGGTCGGCCATCAGACTTCAGCCCATCAGTCTGGCCTCCAGCCTGTTGAAAGCCCCTCCCAGAAGAGAAACGAATCAGCCCTATTGGGAGGGGGTTTCTGTTCACGATGAAGCGAGGAGCGTCACAGTCTGCAGCATTTCATAAAAATAGCAGCGCAGAGGAAAGTGGAGCAATCGGAAAGCCATCAAAACGGTTTCATCGAAATAGATGAAGAGATGAATGAGGACATTAAAAGACAAACTTACATTTTCACCAAAGGCTTTCCTCGGAGGATGAAGAGCGAGAGCAAAGAGAGCAAGAGCATCACTAAGATATTTTATGGTCTCACAAGGTTGGGATATAGTAGCTTCACTCAATGTGGTGGGGGGGAATGATGACAAACAGCCTTCACCAAGTTACCCACAGTGATTTCCTAGATGAGTGCTTTGTCTCACTTGCAGCCAATAAAAATCTATTAAAAGTATTGTAGAACATAATGGTCTGAAATAGATCAAACAAAACGACCAAACAGTAGTACTTTTAAACGATCCGCTACCATGATGTATAAAACACACGCCCTCCTCTAGCCTCTATAAGGCTGAACTGAACATCCAAAACAACCGTGTGTGTGTGTCTGTGTCTGTGTGTGTGTGTGTGATAGGAGGTCATCACTAAAGACTACACCCGGCAGAGCCAGCAGCAGAGCTACCACAGTTCCCCGGTGCTCGACCTCACCCGTCCTCCCAGCGCCCCCCAGCCCATGTCGGCCTCCCAGGACCCCGGGACGGGCCCCCGCTACGCCGCAGACGGCCCCAATGTGGACCGCAACCGCGACCGGTAGGACACCTGCAGAACAGAAGCGAAGAACCATAGTCATTTCAGGCCATCGAGAGAGCAAAGGAAAAGGTGCCGTTACTGCATCCTATAAGTGTGTGTGTGTGTGTGCGTGTGCGTGTGTGTTCCCAGGTCGCCCCCTCAGCCCAAGACGTCCCCTGTCAGCATGTCCAACATTGGCATCGAGCCGGTGTCCCCCGCGGGCGCCAGCTCTGACCCCGAGACATTGGGAGGCGCCTCGTACCCCAGCGACCAGGGGGAGCCAGGGTATGGATGGACTATGGAGATATTCCTGATGGTTGTTTTCCGATCCGAACAGCCTCCGTTTAGTTTTGGGGGACGCCCACGCCCACCATTCTAGGGGGATCCTCTGTGGGTCAATCGTCTTGTAATCCTGTGTTATTTCATGTCGGTTGACCGTGGACGTCATTGTTTTGTGTCAGAGAACTGGGCTTCTTCCTGTATTCTCCTACTGGGTATCAAGGCTTTGCCCGGTCTAATCTGTTCTCGACCGCTTGGCGTTGCGTCCTGGAAGATTCCATTGATTCGATCGTCTAGTGCTGGTCCTGTAATGCAGGATAACGTCCTATCTATCTGTCCTATCTATCCATACCGCCCTTTAGCAAAGCAGCCATCTCCCCAGCTTTTGAACTGTACAGCCAACCAACCTATCACCCGAGTTCTCGGGTGGTGCTTCATATTAAGGAATTATTTATTTTCAACCGCCAAACGTCCAAGTAGTGAAATCTTTTTCAGATATCGCTACACTGCAATGCTGTGTGTTTACATGTTTGCCGTTCCCGTCCTGAAACGGTTCCTCTTCTCCCTCCCCAGCATGGTGTCTCGCTCGCCCCCCAACCCCACCCAGCACCCCGCCTTCTTCAGCAAGCTCACGGAGAGCACCTCTGCCATCGTCAAGTCCAAGAAGCAGGAGATGATCAAGAAGATGACCGTCGTGGGCACTGACGGAGACTTCAGTGAGTATTTATCCAGACAGTCTGACTGATGCAGCTGAGATGAAACCTCGACAGGCCGAGGCAGCAGCATCACACAACAACCCCAAGTAACCCCACAGTACACACTCAGCTTCACAGTGTTTTACACCTCGAATCCGAGGCAAGAATATGACATTGTCCCCTATCACTGTCAGTCACAGCCTTGCTCATCGACTGATGTTCTGTCCTTGTGGCGAGCTTCTGAGAGGGTCTGAGTCTCGACTTGTTTTGTAGCTCATTCCACGATGAGGCCCTGAAAACTGGGCGGCTTTCTTCGCCAATTCTGTCCTCACTTCAGGGACAGTCGATAGGATCATCAGACCGTCGTGTCATTAGATAGAAGAGACGATTTAATGACCCGAGTCGCATTAGTCTGCTGTTTAAGAAGAGCTCCCATAATTAGGACGCTGTGCCAGAATTCTCGGGTCTAAACTCGTGTGGCGGTGACGGTGTCTGCTGTCCCCGTAGAGACGGCCTCTCTGGCTCACACTGTTCAAGAAAACCATCCTCTCTTTGATCATCAGGGAATTGTGCTTGTCCCCTTTCAGACGCTGGTCAGCCCGGGACAGAGATCTTCAACATGCCAGCATCCACGACCGCTGGTAAGTCTTAACCCCCCTTGTACTTATTAATATTATTATTATTAGTAGTATTATTACATAATCCGTAGATAAACTATTGTATTCGGGAAAAAAAAAACTCTGCCATAAAATGACGTAGGCTCTGCAGTCTCATCAGGCTTGGAAGATGAGATTCCATAGCGTAACCAAGTTTCAGGTCTACCCCTAGGAAAACAAAGGGATGGATTTGGTTGAAGTCCTCCTATGTAAACCAATGCCTCTTAAAGGGGCACACACATAATGGCTTTTAAGTCCATTTTGACTGTGGAATTTCAACAGTTTCCCCAAGAAAAGTGGTTGTGGATGATTTTGATATGGTCCAGGTGAACCTGTTTTTACGGCATACCAATGCAAGTATTTACAAAGCTCACTCATTTGTTTGCCTGCCCCGGCGGGTAGATATTTGCATGTGTCTCAGCGGCAGAGAATCCACTAAATCAAATGTCTACCATGATGTATGCATCAGGCCTGATCACAATGCTATATTTATAATTATTAATATCGACGCTGTAGGTCACGAGGGGTATCTTATTCACCACCCATCCAATCAGCACACACTTGATCCTCTTAACCTCTCCCTGTATCCAATCAAATCCCTCCCGCCTCTTCACACTGTTTCGTTGTGTACTTTATTCGTAGGTAAATGAATAATAATGAAGATGTTGATGGTAACAATAAGTATAATGGTAAACAAAAGCAGGATAAAAACATATACATTGAGTCAAACATTGTCATTTACACAAATAAGTTATATTGTAGTTATTCCTGTTACTTTATTTTATTAGCCAATCAATGGCAAGATCCAAAAGAAAAAGACATTCCTTCTCACAAAACCGACCAATCACGTGCCTGACACTCCCGGCTCCTCCCAGCAGGGCCGGTGAGCGTCCGTAGCCACGCCCCCCAGGAGACCTCCGGGAACTCCATCGGCCTGGAGGCCATCATCAGGAAGGCGCTGATGGGGAACTATGACGACCAGGCGGAGGAGCGGCCCCCCTCCAACCCCCTGGCCCCCGGGGGGCCCCCCTCCATGGCGGAGGACGCCTACGCGCAGCAAGGTAGCCCTCCTCGCTCCAGGTCACCTCCCAAGATCCCCTTGTTGTGTGCGTCCCTTCAGTTGTCTTCTCCAGATATGACCGTGGGACCATGTGTTTTTGCAGCCATGGCTGACGCTAGCCTGGCTAACACCAGGCCTCATCTCAATCTACATTGAGAAGAGGTCTGGGAAGAGGCGTGGTTTACGATTGCCCGGAGCCGATAATTGGGCGCTACGAATGTCTATCATATGAGTCTGTACGTAGCTCATGGCCAATCGTATGAATTATACCAGATGACGTATGTAGAGCGACAGAAATTCGATGAGGAAGAAGACGATGGGTGTGACGCATAGACGTCGTCATCGTTTTGCCGCCCCTCCCCATTCTGTGATTGGTTCCCTATCTCAGGCGAAAATCGGATCCATGGAATCCAGGCTGCCTAGCAGCGCGAAATGAAATCACTCGCAAGGCAGCATGGGTATAGCCAGGGTGGCTCACCTTCACTTTTAGTTTGGTTCATATCACACCTTGTACACCCGTTGTTTCTCTGAATGTTTTTGGTGGTGTGTGTGCCAAACTTCATCCCCAAAAGCATGCCCCGTTTAAGGTCCCATATTATACCACCAGGCGAGATAGCATTTCAAGCCCTTTTGAAAATCTGCCTCTACTAACCATTGCTCACCTGTCATACATCTAGATGGACACGCCCACTCGGGATGTCACTCGAGGCAGATTTTCAAAACGGCTTCTAATGGCTCATCACAATAATATGGGACCTTTAAAGCGGTAGCAAATTTATTATATTTCTATTTTCTCTGGGATACTTTCTTACTGTGAGTGTAACTTACTCAAGGTGGAGTGTAGCTTACTCCAGGTGGTTTCTCCAAGTGTCGTACCCTAGCTTTAGATATCAATTTCTGCTGTCCTGGAGTACGTTATTCTCCATCAGCCTGTCCGTTCCCTTCCTATTTCTTCTTTAATCGTTTTTTTCAATCGTTTTTTCATTATGATTTCGTCTAATCATAATGGCTGCATCACAAAAAAAGTGAAATTGTTTCCATGGAATCCACACTGATTGACACTTGTGGTGGCTGCTCTTCCCCCAGGTGGGGGTAAGCCGTCCAAGAGCAGCGGGCGGTCCAACGGGAGGAAGGCCAAGTCCCCCGGGCCGGGCCAGCAGCCCCCCCCCACAGAGAGACCCTCCTCCGTGTCTTCCGTCCACTCGGAGGGGGACTGCAGCCGACTCACCACCCGCGTGTGGGACGACCGCCCCTCCTCCACAGGTACGCACGCACGCAGACACGCACGCACATGCACCGGCGCTCACACACACACACACACACACACCCCCCTCACCACCCCCGTCAGGGATGACTCACACACACTGATTAATTGTAGAGCGGTCGTTAGGGGGTCATTTTGACCGCTAGTCAATAAAAAAATATATCTGACAAACTGGAACCAAGTTTCATCATTGCCCCTTTAGTCCTTTTCCTTAATACTTGTACACGCGTGTGTGCTTCAAATTCTGAAATGATATCAGCAAACAAGGTTACAAGCAACTACGCAACTACATATGCTGTAGACATGACCATCGCTGTTGCTTCAAAGGCCGCAGTTTACCATTTACCCAGCAGGTGTCGCAGAAGTGCAAAATAACTACAAGACTAATAATGTAATTTAAGGCAGACTAAGCTATTACTCATTTGAAAAAACTACCCCGGGTCAGGTGAACATTTTGTAGAAGGAGATCTTTCCACCACACGTAAAAAACAAATAAATCCCAGACATGGGGATGGATTGGTCACCATGGAGGTCTTGCACAGGAGCGAGTGTAAAGGGCATGTCTTCAAAAACCAACGGCACACTCGCTCAGGTTACGGTGCACAGCCCATTGAAAACTACCACACTATTTTAGACTTTGTGAGACCAAAACGGACCAGTTTTCTATTTGGAGCTACCTACCCTTTAAGGTTTGGAGTAAAGGTGCTACGTTTAAGAAATAGCTTCTCATTACCGCCCCCTCTGGCTGGTAAGTGATCTGCAGCCTGCTCTGGCATTCAGAGCACTTAAGGGCAAGCGTGGGTTTAAGACAATAACAATCATGAACTAATGTTGGCTAAAATTATAAGCAAAAGTAAACCAGTACAAATGAAAATGTTCTGAAAGAACACACATGTTTGCATCTATCCATACAGGAATTTCTGCCATTACCGGGCCTCAGCGCACAGGCAGTTTTTTTGTTACAACCAAACAAAAAAAACATGCAACAAAAAGTTACAACCTGTTTACATTTTCACATTTTTGCCTGATTTTTGCCTGTAGATATCCTACATGAGGCCTTTCACACTAACCTACAGTTTAAGGACGGAACGGAAGCCTTAGAATTGGAGGATAGGAAAATTCGATCCATATCCATCAGGATCTCATTGAAGACGTCTAGGTCAAAGTAAACCACGGCGTCCTTTATCACCAGAACCCCTTCATGGGTGTAGCTTCAGCTGGGCTCAACAAAGGGATCAGGGTTAGGGTCCAGATCCACCAGGTATAAATGCCACCATTGCTGCATCATCCTGTTTGCATTGTCTCTGAAGGCGGTCCGTGTTTCCATAGTAACGTTTGTCTTGTCTCCTCCTCCTCCCAGGCCCCACCCCCTTCCCCTGTAACCCGTTGACCATGCGCTTCCCCAGCGGCATTGTGTCGGCCGCCTCGCCCTCCCCCGGCCAACAGGGGGCCCCCGGGGGCCAGGGCCGGCCCTGGGAAGAGGAGGCCAAGCCCCTGCTCTGCTCGCAGTACGAGACGCTGTCGGATAGCGAGTGATGGAGACCAGACCCCGCCCCTCTCTCTCTCTCTCACACACACTCACTCACACTCACACACACACACACACACAATCATCTCCATGCTGCTGCTGATAACTGAATCACTTCCACACACATACACACACATAACGGACACGCCCACACATAACGGACCCGCCCACACGTACCGGACACGCCCACCGAGACATCATTCCGCCCTACCGATTCCTGGTGGTTTGGTTGGCTCCTGATATCTGGCCCCTCCCACCGCCACTCCTCTGAGATGTGAGGCCCAACCCTCCCACCCCGAAGACACTGCTGCTCAGTGTGTGTGTGTGTGTGTGTGTGTGTGTGTGTGTGTGTGTGTGTGTGCGTGTGTGTGTGTGTGTGTGTGTGTGTGTGTGTGTGTGCGTGCGCACATCTGTATTATTGTGTAATGCACTCTCGTATGGGACTACTCTAAAAGGATGAATCACTTTCTCTTTAGTTAGTTTTTTAAGCGTTGGCCATGTCATGTTGTTCGTCCCTCTGGCCTTATCAGCGGGGCCCGGTGGCACCTCCTCCTGGTCTCTGGACCCCTGGGGGTCCACGCCTTCTTCTGGACTCGGGTGTCTCGGTGCAGCACCGCCCGCAGCACCGGGGGTTCAAGGGCCCCTTGTCTCCGGGCAGATTACGCAAAGGCGCCTCTGCAGCCGGTACGGGGCCCCAGAGCTCCTCCTGCTCCTCCCAGTTATGTCTCTCTCTCTCTCTCTCTCTCTCTCTCTCTCTCACTCTCTCTGTCTCTGTCTCTGTCTCTCTGAGAAGTGAGCAGTCGTATTTTAGTTGGTTGTTTTCTTCAAAAGGAAACCTTTTTGATGGTGTCACTCGTTGTCTTTTTCTGCAACACGTATATCATTTGTCTTTGGTCTGGTTCTCCAGGAGAATGGAGGGATCGTACTGGGAGGCTGTTGGTTTACAGGGTAGACATACTGTTAGGGGTGTCGGGGTGGGTCGAGGCAGGGTGGGGGAAGGCCAGAGGGCCTGTCCCCCCCGTCCCCCCCGTCCCCCCCGTCCCCCCCAGGGGGTCAGAAGAGAGGAAGTGTTTATGGGTTTGGGGCGATGAGCAACAAGCAACCCTTTCTTCTCACCATTTTTATATTAACCATGTCAATGTTTGTCAAAAAAAAGAAAATCAGAAAAAACTGTTGATTTGTACTGTTTGGGGTGTTTGGGATGTAGCACTTAGTTTGACGGGCGGTTTCACAATGGCATTTTACACATGTTGGTTGTTTTGGGGTGGGCTGTATAAAAGACTTAAAAATGAAAGAAAACTGCAGGAAATCGTACCTGTTGGACCCCCCGTTTCCATACCTCCCCCCTCGCGTCTTCCCCTCTCCTGTCTCCCCCCTCCCCTCCCCCACTTTGGCTGCCTACAGTTCTCCATTTCAATTTTCATTCTTTCAATCAAGCGACAATCGCAGTAGGTGGATGATGACATATTTATATACGTATACAGTATGTATAAATATGTATATATTTATATATATGTATTCATATATATATCTGTATATGTGTGGGCGTATATATATTATTCATATATACAATATATACTCTCACCGTTCCCTTCCCGTCAGTTTTTCTGTACAGTTCTGTTTCTAGTGTTATGTGCCATTTATTTTCATACACAGTACTACAGGGAAGAGTCAGACCAAGTCTCACTCCACCACTCCCATTACGCCACAGGGAACCTCCCAGTCCAAAGAGGGCGCTCCCAGTATACACTTCTGGTGTGTTTGGTTTTCTCTCTGCTCCTCAACTCATTAACAATCAAAGGCGTTACTTCTCATCAGGTATCCTGACCTTTGACCTCATGTCCTAACAGCCTTCCTCCATTTGGAGGTCACTGCGCTCTCCACCCCATCATGTGTTTTTAGTCCCCTGGAGCTCAGAGCTCAGGGTGGTGTCTGCTGCTACAGTCGGCATGGAAACCTCTGTGTTTTTACTACGTCACATGAGCATGGGAGACTGGTCAGTCCGACCGTGTCCACCGTTTTCCTCTTTCTCCACTCTGACCATAACTGGTCTCCCATCACCTCTCTCTCCACATGACCCGTTACCGGTCGTCTTCATCCAGCCAGCCGTCTGGGTTCTGCGGTTCTGTGTGTTGTCCTCCTCCCCCCCCCCCCCCCCCTCCCCCGTGTGTGTCAGCCCCCAACTGATGATGGATGTCGGTGTGACTGTAAATAGACTAAAGCCATACACAGGTGTTCTCCAAGAAATCCACCAGAGAGATCCTACTTGGTTTATAAGTGTAGTGAGATATATTTTAAGCGTTGATCATGTGTCCGGTTTCTTCTTTGTGATTACGGTCATGTCTTTCTCCACTCCACGTCGTCAGAGATCCAAACCGCGGTGGTTCACGAACAAGGATTTGCCTTTATATTGACGGTTCTTTTAAAGTGTGGTCCTGGGTTTCAGTGACATCAACAGTACATTGTTCGTACACCATATTGTGCATAATGATTTTTCTTTTTTTAATTATAACCCACTGTATAATAGCAAGGATTGTATATAGAACTGAAGAGATGTAAATATTTATGTGGCTTGCTTCAAGGTTGGTATTTACAGAAAACAAAAAAAAAACTATTCACACTGTTAAATTCTACATGCCCACCAGCAAGCTTTGTGGATAGCAGTGTAAAATTAAAAACAAAAAAGACACTGCCTTAATGTTTAAATAAAAAGCTTATTGCCATTGAACAATGTTCCAGTCCGTTTTGTGCATTTTGTTTTAATTCAACGCCACAATGTAGCAAAGGGTAATGGCCACATGAGGGCAGTAAACCCTCCTTCGCAAAGGGACATGGCTTGATCTGTTGATTGTTTGGGTCCTCAACGCCATGTAAAAGCAGGAATTGCATTTTCCTATATGTTTAGATGTTAGTATTATATAAAATTACATACCATGGCTGTCAGCCATGCACTCGGCTATTAATTGAAATTGGTTGAAGAAGGGCATGTGTGGATGTCATTGTTAGTCCTTTTCTTGCTGGCAGCTTTTTCTAAACCGAAACGCAGTCACCAAGCCACGACCCCTCCAGTGGTATCTACTGCTCTGTGTGTGTTTGTGAATCCGAAATCAAGTGCAACCTTCAGAAGGGAACTCCTTCCTTACCTTTGTTTATTGTTGAATTGTTAAGGTGCAGAAATCTGCCCCTTAATAGACGGACTCAGTTGTGTTGTTTTATTTGGATCCCTCGGTTCAAATAAAACACGGTGAAGAGTAAACTGACCTTTGAGGTTATGGGTTTATTATTAAACGTGGATATACATATTTTTTAAATTATTTTAATTTGTTCAGAACTGGAACGATAATTAGACAAGTTGAAATGTACAAAAATATAAAGAAAACGAGCAAGTGCCTTGATGCCACATATACAACAGGAAATATCTTCAGTAAAAAAAAAACACGAAACATGGGTGAAGAACACGCTGAACAATTGTACACAATTCCATAAGGATGTTTTCAAATTTGACACCCTCATTTGTTTTAACTTTTAAGAGCTTCTTCTGCCCCTGAATTCCAACAGACCAACGACACATATCACAACCCTCAAACATCAGGAGAAGAACAGTTCTCTAGTTCAGCCCCCATAAGACCCCTCTGAATCTCCTTTCAGGCTGACTCGCTCTCTCCAGCTCTGCTATTTAACGTACTGTTCCCTTTTATATCTCGTGCTTCCGTCTGACTGTACTAATCAAGCCCCATCGCCATAGTTACCCCTTGCCCTTCTCTGAATGCTTTGAAGAAAAGGCATTATTTAAAGTCTTTCAAAACCATGACGATATCTGAAATACACATTAAGGAAAGTTAGCCTACGTTTGCCTAAAAAAGACTATCAACAGAAATAATTGAGGTAACATCTGAATCCTTCAAAATCAATCAATATTTTGCAAGATCAATTTGTGTGCATATATAATGATAATATATATATATGAAATATATAATATATATATTAAATACATATATATTAATTATATATTATATTATATAACATATTATAATATATATATATTATATAATGTATATATAATATGATTCATAGTTACACTGACTACCAAACCGCACTCAGAAAAGGTTCAAGCAACCTGCCCCTCTTCCTACTTACTAACTTAACTGAAAGACCAAGCAGATGGCGGACAACAAAATAGTATGGTCTTGCATTGTCATGTAAAAGAAAACAAATATATATTATTTTTGTACGATTATTTTTCTGGCATTTCATGTTGACTGTTGACCGACCTAAAAAACAAACTTAAGAAAGTTAAAGTCTTGGCAATGTAGCAATAAATATAAAGGCAGTAAAACCCTATTTCACTGTGCTGTGTTTGGGGTACGTCGAGACTAGGAGCTATGAAACAAAATATCCTCCGGCGGTAGCTGAAGACTCTGTTTGAGTTTACTAGGATGCTTTGCAAAACATCTGTTTAACATCCAATAACGAGAAACAAGCTAGAGAAATTATATTATTTTTCTTTCAATAATTGTTGTTGTTGAAAAATGAGACCAGAGAACAACGGGGAGTGATGAATATTGACCTTATTCCTGTGTGATACAACTTTGGTCCATTAAAAAAAAAAAAAAAGAAAAAAAAAATCTTTACTTTCAACTTTTCCCTCTTCCGTCCCCTGCTGGGCCGGAGAGAGGGCTGACGTAAAATTATGAAACAATAAAAAACAAACCAAAGAACAAGTGCAATACGGCCATTTTGGAAAGCTCTGTGTTGGATCTGACTGGCGCTCTGTGCAGCTCAAATGTCCGGTGGTGTCCGTCTTCAAAGTCTGTTCCTGGGCCCGACGGAGCAGCTAAACTTTAGAGACGTAGCACTGGAAGGGGGGGAGCGGCACACCTCCAGACCAACTAACCAACCGGTCGGATTTAAAAAATGTTTTAAATAAGACAATTAACCATTGAAA
This sequence comes from Gadus macrocephalus, assembly GCF_031168955.1. Lineage (NCBI taxonomy): Eukaryota > Metazoa > Chordata > Actinopteri > Gadiformes > Gadidae > Gadus > Gadus macrocephalus. Next base: position 21,952,684 of record NC_082387.1, read on the forward strand.
CGCAGCACTCGGACCGCGAAAGACTCCAGTTTGTTTCCTCGTTAAAGATCTAAAATACAACTCGTGTGGGGGGGGATAATAAAAAGAAAAAGGATTCCTTGGATGTCCTACGTGAAGATGCATCACCAACCGTATCTTTGACCTCTTTCAGCCTGGTCCTCATAGCCCAGAGAGAGGCTCTCTGAGTCTAGAGGTCCTCCATAGAGAGAGAGGCTCTCTGAGTCTAGAGGTCCTCCATAGAGAGAGAGGCTCTCTGAGTCTAGAGGTCCTCCATGGCCCAGAGAGAGGCTCCCTGTGTCTAGAGGTCCTCCATGGCCCAGAGAGAGGCTCTGTGTCTAGAGGTCCTCCATGGCCCAGAGAGAGGCTCTGTGTCTAGAGGTCCTCCATAGAGAGAGAGGCTCTCTGAGTCTAGAGGTCCTCCATAGAGAGAGAGGCTCTCTGAGTCTAGAGGTCCTCCATAGAGAGAGAGGCTCTCTGAGTCTAGAGGTCCTCCATGGCCCAGATAGAGGCTCTGTGTCTAGAGGTCCTCCATGGCCCAGAGAGAGGCTCTGTGTCTAGAGGTCCTCCATAGAGAGAGAGGCTCTCTGAGTCTAGAGGTCCTCCATAGAGAGAGAGGCTCTCTGAGTCTAGAGGTCCTCCATGGCCCAGATAGAGGCTCTGTGTCTAGAGGTCCTCCATGGCCCAGAGAGAGGCTCTGTGTCTAGAGGTCCTCCATGGCCCAGATAGAGGCTCTGTGTCTAGAGGTCCTCCATGGCCCAGAGAGAGGCTCTGTGTCTAGAGGTCCTCCATGGCCCAGAGAGAGGCTCTGTGTCTAGAGGTCCTCCATGGCCCAGAGAGAGGCTATGTGTCTAGAGGTCCTCCATGGCCCAGAGAGAGGCTCTGTGTCTAGAGGTCCATGATGCTCCTCCGTCACCCACCCGTTCTCTCTCTCTACTTTCACAGCTCCCCCGTCCCCCCCCTGGTCTCACTGCCTCTACAGCTCCTCCGTTCCCCCCCCCGTCCCCCCCGTCCCCCCGTTCCTCTCTGCCTCTAAAGGTCCTCCGTGTAGATGATGCAGGGGCTCGTGTCCTCGCCGGCCTCCAGCTGGACGGTGGAGACGAACCAGCGGCGTGAGCCGGCGGCGTTGTAGTTCAGCGTGGTGCGGTAGATGCTCTTGGCGTGCTTGGGGTATACGATGGTAGTGGAGCTGTAGTGCAGGGGCTTGGTCCGCGGCTCCAGGTACACCTGGGACTTGTAATTCCTCCACGTGCAGTTCTGCACGGCCACCACGGTCTCGCTGTAGCTGGTGGGCGTCGGCACGGCGGCGCAGTACACCTGGTCGCGGTAGTGCCGGTCCGAGTCGTACTTCACCTCCGAGTTGCACCTGCGTGGCGGGAAAGGAGAATGAGGCTACTTCATCGTGTTTCTGCAGATCGAAGCACTCCAAAGACAAGATGCATGAACAAGCCTGATTGGCATTGGAAAGGGTGAAAAGCAAGGATAAAGCTAGGCAGGGAGGGGAGATCTTTTAGAAGGAGAGTGTCGGACACAGACTGTAGCATTACCATAACTAGTCGATAGGGGGCAGCATTAGCAGGCTACGTTTACAGAAGTTAACCAGGGAAGCTGATGGAGTCAAAAACGATTTTGTCTCCTGCACGGGTCTTCAAGACTTTTATATTTGTTGCTCTTGTTGGCTTACTTGATCTCCTGCTCGGGTTTGGGGTTGACCTCGATGCTTTCACCGAAGAACACGGGGTACATGCGGGTCCTGGGGTCGGGCCCGGGGTTGTTGAGCAGCAGGTAGGGCAGCTGTGGGGGCAGAACACACACTTTAACACCTGAGCAGCAGACACGTGTACAGCACCAAAGGAAGGTTTACACTAGGCCTGCAACCAGAGCCCATTCACTGATCTGTCAAGGGACAGAAAATGTAGGGGATCTAATGTGGATTTGATTGATCATTCAATCGTCATTTAACCAAAGTACAATGATTTGAAATGTAGACTTTTGAAGAGTTTTACTTTGCTGGATGTCGGATAAAGCAAGCACATTTAATGCATCAAATGAGACTTGAGGGCATTTGCTATTACGTGACATTCAAAGAACCCAACGATGAATCGGTCAATCTGAGAAGTAATCGTATCTTTTTTTTTTTCGACTATGAACATAATGGTTCATATAAACTGCCACCCTAGCGTCCCCATACACCTTGAATGCTTTGCAAAAAAAAAAGGTGTTTCTCTTCAAGTACAAACGCTGCAGCCACAGCCACAAACACCCACCCGCTCATCCACCCACTTGTCTCCACCAACGTGTCTACACCCGTGGACAAAGAGCCCATTCTGGTCCTGCCACACGGGGCTGGGTCAATAGTCTGGCTGTGCGTCAGCAACACCAGGACGAGACATGAAACGCAGAACAACACACTTCCATCTTAATTCTCATAATACCCCGATGTGGGCAGGACCCGATGAGGTGTTGGTGGTAAATCTTTCTGGTATTTACAGCACTGCTAGTGGACGTAAAACAAATGTGTGTGTGTGAGTACATGTGCGTGTGTACATGTGTGTTCACGCCGAAAAACAGACGACAAAGCAGGCTATTTGTGAACTATATTTAAAATATAATAGAAACATATATATATATATATATATATATATATATATATATATATATATATATATATATATATATATATATATATATATACACACACATATACATATACATATACATATATATATATACATACATACATACATACATACATACATACATACATACATACATACATACATACATACATACATACATATATATATATATACACACACACGAATATACTTACTTCCATAGCTTTGGAAACTGGCAGTGCAGTGCCTCACCTGCTGAAACCATTGAAAAGTTTCTGCTCCCTCACAATAAATCACTCCCACAAAACGCACGCACTCCCACGGATACATACACACACAAACACTACGAATAAATACACACACACTACGAATAACAAACACACACACACACAATACGAATAACAAACAGATTCAGACAAAAAAAACTGTTTTGTTCTAACCAGGAATGTCAGACACATTGACACAATTAAATAGTGTCAACGTTCAGCACATTTGTATTTGAAACTTTTTATTCTGTGAAGCAAACTCTACACTGTCACCCTCAATGCCAACGCAACGAGCTAAAGGCTAACACAACATATTGCTCTTTAATGCACGTTGCACTTTTTCCAAGTGTATGGCAGGGAGAGTCACTCACTGGCACGTCACTCACAATACACGGAAGTGCAGAGTGGAGCTGTCACATGCTGTGGTTTTGGCTGAACTGAGGAGCGCATACCTCTCCCACGTACCCTCCCTCCCTCCCTCCCTCCCTCCCTCCCTCCCTCCCCCCTCTCTCCCTCCCTCCCTCACCCCGTGTTACAGGGACGAGACAGAACAGGCCAAGGGCACCGGAGATCACTGGGCCCCATGCGGGTCTCATCTTACCCCCCCGGACCCAGCGTGGGCGCCCTGCTGCATTGTGGGGGAGCAGCAGCCACGGTCACGAGACCCACAGTCAACCAGGTGGTCAAAAACCTGTTCAACTCCTCCAGTAATGCAGAAGAAGAACGGTTACAATCTTTCCCTATGTACTGGAGTGAGACGTCACAGTGATTGGCTGAAGGTGTCGCAACTTAAAGGTTGGCAACGGAATCCAGTGAAGCTGAGAATGCGCAGAAATGTGCAAATGGGCGGTCCTCAGGGTGTGCAGTGCTAGTCCTCAGGGTGTGCAGTGCTAGTCCTCAGGGTGTGCAGTGCTAGTCCTCAGGGTGTGCAGTGCTAGTCCTCAGGGTGTGCAGTGCTAGTCCTCAGGGTGTGCAGTGCTAGTCCTCAGGGTGTGCAGTGCTAGTCCTCAGGGTGTGCAGTGCTAGTCCTCAGGGTGTGCAGTGCTAGTCCTCAGGGTGTGCAGTGCTAGTCCTCAGGGTGTGCAGTGCTAGTCCTCAGGGTGTGCAGTGCTGCGGCATTGCCTTTCTAATGATACACTTCTATTAACCCCGTTGGGTAATTCTTCCTCTGCATTTAACCAATCCTATGCTAGCAGCTAGGAGCTAGAAGCTAGCAGCTAGGAGCTAGAAGCAGTGGGCTGCCTCACAGGATGGCGCCCGGCAACAAACTCCAGGTGGAGTGCCTTGCTTATGGGCAGGGCAAAGCAAGGTCCGACCTCCACCCATTCACACCTAATGCGTTACTGGCTCTCAGACGCAGCCCAGTAATGGACTTTAAACTCTCCTTCTCCCCCAGCCTCCTAGAGAACGCTGGCCCACTTCTTATCCCCAGCATTGTGTTCCTCTCCAACTTCCTCCAAATATAAACATTTGGCTCGGTCACCTACGGGCAGCGGACCCCCACCACGGACCCCCACCACACACACACACACACACACACACACACACACACACACACACACACACACCAAAGCCCCCCGGCCTCACACACGAGCACGCAGACACGCGCACGAACGCACCTCCCACACAGGAAGCCCAGATCCTGCCCAGAGTCAACGGGCTCCAGATGAGCAGGGGGAGCCACACAATGCACAATGCTCAGCCCCCTCAGCACCCCTGGAGGACCGCCAACCCAAACCCACTGACAGCCACCCTAAGAACAAGGCCTGATCCAACCTCCACCGGGGACTGGTTGGTTCACCACCGGACCCCCACGACCGTGCCTCCTCTTGGGGCTGGGTTGAGGGTTGATTGTGGTCAGCGGGGGACATGGACGTCTCCGGTTTCTCCTCAACATCCTCCATGTTAATCAAAAGATAGATAGCAGGAGGCTCCCCGGGGCCCTACACAGCAGGGGCCTCCACTGCAGGGGCCCCCACTGCAGGGGCCCCCACAGCATGGGCCCTACACAGCATGGGCCCTACACAGCAGGGGCCTCCACAGCATGGGCCCTACACAGCAGGGCCCCTGGGAGCAGAACCCTGTGGCAGTGGACAGTGGACAGGGGGGGACAGTGGACCCAGTGTTGTTTGTTGTTCCACTGAAGGATACAAATGAGCTCTTCCAGACAGAAGTGACGTCTGACATAAGCTTGGGGGCTTGTCAAGCTTAGAACAGCCTGTGGACAGAACAGAAGTAGGCCTACACGAAGAAAAACTTTGAGAAATGGTCAACACAGCCACGAGAACGAGCGTAAATGTGGCTTCCCTCCAGAAGAGTGTGACTGTGAGTGAGTACTGTTTTCTATTCAGCGGTCAGTAACGTTACTGTGAGGTGGCTGCCAGCCCTGTTTCAAACAGTAGCAATGTGAGGGAGGAGGTCATCAAACTCTTATGCAAGCCCCCGTGGCGTCTGAGCCCAACACCTCGAAATAGAGCCCCCAGATTGTTCTATGGTGGCACACAAAAACAACTCCGAAATAGACAGGGAAAGGTTGGAGAGCTGGACGAGGGACGTGGGGTTAGGCACAAGGGGACCCCCTGTCTCCAGCTGCTGGCCGACTGATCCCAGAGAGAGGGAGAGGGAGGGAGGGAGGGAGACCAGAGATAGACCAGAGGGAGAGAGACCAGAGTGAGAGAGACCAGAGAGAGAGACAGACCAGAGTGAGAGAGGCTAGAGTGAGAGGGACCAGAGAGAGAGAGAGAGAGAGAGACCAGAGACAAGATCCGATGAGGGTTAATCTCCCAGTAAGAGGCAGCCCTCGTCCCACTGCCTTTCAGGTCTGATCTGATATGTAGAACACATCTCGCTCAGAGTGGAGCCTGCTTTCAACTTGAGCTCAGTTGTCGCCCCAATCCCCACAAACCCAGAAACCCAGAAACCCACCCAGCTTGCACCGACATGTCCTCAAGACTAGGGGAAGGGAGCTGGAAAAGATGAGATTTAAGGCTGAATCAGCCCTTTTCCTTGTTGCTTTGATGCCTTTAATGGAGCTGGCTGTCATTTTGTGACACTAATTACTGCGGGGGCGGGGCCGCAGAGCCTTTGAAACGTGTCGTTTTGGTACAGCTGATTCTTCCAGGTTTGTTGTTCTCTTGTGGGGGCATGTCTCCTGGCATCACACAACGGGTCTGGAACAACACAAGGAGGCTGTGTATTCACTCTCTCAGAAATACAACAGCAGCACTCGATCATATCAGCAACACAACCGCACAAACTCTCCCCTGAAACACACAACTGTTGACCGAAGTTGGACTCTATTTCAAACACAACACATTCAGTTTATTTTCTTCAGCTACTACTTCAGGGTTGTGTCTGGCCTTTCGTTGTGTGGAGATGTTTAGAGCGACAGGGACACACACACATACGCACACGCACACAGATCGTATTGGTAAATGATTGATGAAGGGCAAAGTTAATGGAACCTTTCCACATCATTTTAACATACTAAAGCTTAGGTTCAATTTAACAGTTGACTTGAAACCGGGAGAAGTAATATGTAAAGAAAGAATGATAACAATAGAGCTTGATATGACCTACACTGCAATACAACAGCAGTCTACACCAATAAAATGTCCTCTCTTGTCCAATGGATTCCAAAGTCATCGTTTGATGATTTTTGATTGATTTCACACAATCTCACCAATCCCTCACCACATTTATTGACATGACTGTCCTCTTACTGACATCTGCTAAACTATACCTCAAAGGGATCTTTTCTTTAATGCTGACAAGCGTAAAAGCTACCAAATGTAAGTCTAGAGGAAGTCATTATCAAACATTGATCCTGAACTACTTTACTACTCGAGACCTCCGAGTGTGGCCTATCCACTGTACATTTAAAAGTGTTCCACTTATTGGATGTGGCTCGTTAGGGCCCCAGGCATCTCAAGGGCCACATCTACATGCATCTCCAAATGAGTTGCAACTGCGGGAATTCCGCCAGTCAGAAGGCTTCCAGATGTTTATAACTTGTGAAGGGAAGTCTGTTCTCTCTGGCTCAGGTTCAAATGCCCCACGTTGGAAAAGACACGATCGTCTAACCAGTCTTGTTCCCTATTTTTGATCCGTTTTAAACTGTCAACACTTTGAAACAGTGGAGTTTCTGTTTTTTTGGTTGATATGATCATCAGACGCTCAAGGC
>NC_082387.1:21969747-21973020 GCF_031168955.1 Gadus macrocephalus
TAACGTCTACCACATTCTGGGACTGTACTACCCTAAAAAAGATATTTCTGAAGGCACGCTCACCGCTCTCTTTTTTAGACAGGGCATAAAGTATAACAATCAGGGTCAAACGGTCGTGTCAGGTGATAAAGGTGTTTGTATTTAGATTTCTTGTGATTCAGATGAACGTGGTCAGCACGATGGTGGATCACAGTCTCAGTCAGTGTTGTTCAGACCCTCCCAGGAGTCTCTCTCTCTCTCTCTCTCTCTCTCTCTCTCTCTCTCTCTCTCTCTCTCTCTCTCTCTCTCGCTCTCGCTCTCGCTCTCGCTCTCGTTCTCGCTCTCGCTCTCTCTCTCTCTCTCTCTCTCTCTCTCTCTGGTCATGAGGTTTGAACCTGAGCTTCACCCCTCTGGTTCTGGCAGGGACTCTGCTCAGCTGTGTGGGGGTCGGGTGGAGGTCAGGTGCACTGGCAGCCCCCCAGCTCCACGTCCATGCCGACCGACCCCAGACGACCCCCCTGCTGCACCCGTACTGTGGCCATTTGCAGAGCAGCATGCAGCTGCTGCTTTGTCTCTCGAGCTCGTTCCGTCTTTTCCCCTTTTGCGCTCTCTACCTCTGTCTCGCTCCCGTTGTGTTTCTCCTACTCCCTCTCTCTCTCACTCTCTAACTCTGTCCCTCTCGTTCACTCTCTCTCTCTCTCTCTCTCTCTCTCTCTCTCTCTCTCTCTCTCTCTCTCTCTTCTCTCTCTCTCGCTCTCGCTCTCGCTCTCTCAGTCTTTCTCTCTCCTAGTCCTCTCCTCTGTCGTTCAGCCCTTATGTCTGAAAATGTGGCCATCAGGCAGGCAGTCAGACATCAGAGAGAATGGGAGAATGTGGTTCCCAGTGGGGCATTCTCACACCCCCATGTCCAAGCCTCGGTATCTTCTGACCCCTTTCCGTATCTTCTGACCCCTTTCCGTATCTTCTGACCCCCTTGAACAGGATCCGACTGTGTAGCATTTTGTGAACTGGCTTCAGGAGGCCAGTGCCCCGGGGCCACTAGAGGACCCCTCCCCCCCCCGGTGGAGGGTGGCTCTCTGACTCAGACACAAGGAGCCATTGTGGGACGCCGCATCCACTCGTGTTCTTCCCGCTGCTTGGCGTTGGCGGTGCCGAGCGCTCCGTTGCCGCGATCCACTTGCCGAGGCCCAGGTCAGTCCGCAGAGAGCGGGAACGCCGCAGGAAAGAACTCAGAGGCGGAGTTCACAGAACAGCTTCACTTTTATGTCCAGCTGAATCCAGAATGACTTTTTAAATGCCACTCTCTCCGGTCGCTCCCCTGTCCTGCCAGAGCTATGGTTATTAATTATAGTTACAGGTTTTGGCAGAGGGAGCGAGCTTTTTTCTTTTTTGCCAGTTCGACGGATTCAAAGAAAGAAAGGGAGTCATGTTTTATAGCGCCTGGTGGACTCAGCATTGTTTTTTTGTCCTTGAGGTCTTGGCTGCTTTCTGTCCTGATCAACATCTTTAGGTCGGATTAGACTGTGTTTACGTCCCCGTTTACTGGCAGGGTCTCGCGCTTCTGCGATGAGTTATCGCCTCTCAGCGGCGAGGCGATGATGGTTGCTGGGTGCAGTTTGAGATAGAGGACTGGCCGGGCCGGAGGAGAGAGCCGCAGTTTGTCAGCACATTCCCGCATACAACTTCTGGAAAGTCAGAGCTTCAAATGGAGGGAACCCATGGCTCCGCTGTAGGGTTGTTGTACAGATAGAATTCAGCCAACGCTTGAAGCTGATATCTTAGAGTCACATTAGAGTCTGTATACTCGGTTAACACCTAACCTTGATCTTCTTTAATTTAGTATTTACAGGCTAGCCTACAGTCATGACTCTATGAACTTTGCCTGTTGGCAGCGATCCCCTCCGAAACGTCTCACAGAGGACTCCCTCTTCTGGAGTCCTCCTCAAGATTTCTTCCTTCATAATTGGGGGGGGTCATTCCGTGCCCTTTAGAGGGTTAAGGATTAAGGGGGATTGTATTATGTTGGGCTCTAACTAAGGGCTATATACTGTTGACTCAACTACCACAATGTATACTTGAATGTGAATTGTAGGATTGAGACAGGTCACAGATCACTGTCTCTACATGTTACCTGAAAAGATACCCTGCTCACTTTGAGCCTTTTGTTTTTACCAAGCAGCATTTAGTTTTTGTATGTGCGTGCATTCAGCATTCAGCATTCAGCATTCAGCATTCTCCAAGCAGTTTCCCCGTTCCATAATGTTGTGACACCTTTCTTTCAGCGTTGGTCCTAGCTCAGGTTCAGGGTCACATAGTTTCATCCGTCCCCTTGATGAGCCGCGAATGTTACCACACAGAGCCACAATATGAAACGTTAGCAAACACAGCTACAAATAAATATTCAATAAGATGTACAACGTAAGAAGATTAAATACCAAACTCACCTTCATCTTCAACGAAAGAAACACACCAGTCGCATGCATAATTAAGGACGAGATGATGATGATGAAGATAAGGATGATGATGTTGATGTTGTTGTAATCTTCTGGCCCTCCATGAACCAGTTCCTCCTAAGTGTTGCATGACTCAGCAGCAGCACCTCGGGGTGCCCCAGTGGGTGCCTGTGACAGGGTTATGTTTCCTAAGAGATGAATTTCTCGAACATACCAGGGACGGCCAGCCAGACACGCTGACTGGGCCGATTAGTCAAAACCGTTAATTGGGTGGGATCTAAAATAAATGTAAATGCTTGCCAGCTATGGATTGGCCGACAGCTACGTCAGCCTCAGTGCTGTAGTTATTTCCCGTTCTCAGTTCCTCAGTCACGGTGTGTTTTAATACACAAAGGTTGTTCGCAAGAGTTTTACATTTTGATTTGCGGATCGTTTGCATCTGAAAGGAGCATCTCACTCCTCAGAGGAGGCCGAGAGGAGAGGCGGCGTGAGGAGGAGACATGGAGAACCATCTGAATTGATGACTCTTGCAGTTTCTCCTTTTCTCGTAAGGATACATTCCTGCAGCGCTCGGAGGCCATAAACACGATGGAGATTTACTACTGATGCTGCTGATGGATATATTTCAGACAGTCACTCTTTCTTTGGCAACTCTGTGAAACCTCCTCCTCAGGGTATAGGGGGAGGGGGGCAGCTGTCGGCCTCCCCCTGCTATTTATTATCACATGGGCTGACACTGTGTTAATTGATAAGGCCCACATTTCCCCTCCCGCGGTCCGTGTTCGATTGCTCGTTTCATTGCTTATGTTATGCAATCAGCTTGGCAGATTAAATTCTACTT